>NW_010290847.1:0-6353 GCF_000700745.2 Antrostomus carolinensis | reverse complement strand
TGGCCAGAAGGGACTGAAGGAACTTTGCTGCCGGGGCTCAGGTGATTCACCCAAGTTGGCTGGACCTCGCAGTCCAGAGGCTGCCGACTGAGCTTGCCAGGCAGAGGAGATGCCCGGGCCTCTCGACCGCCGCAGGGGGGCTGGTGGAGGACGAGGTGCTGGTTCCAGGCACAGATTAAGTGGAAGGAATTCATCTGCGGCTGCTTGGTTTCCCTCCCCAACCCCTGGTGGGGAGTTCTGTAAATACCAGTGGGCCGGATTGAGGACCCTGGGGGGCCGTATCTGGCCCGCGGGCCGTAGTTTGAGGACCCCTTATTTAGTGTATGCATCCACTTTCAAACTCTGTAAACAACTCAAGGAAAGAGTAAGTAGTGGATTTATCACTTGTCCTTGGCAAGGTACAATGCACTGAGAGAAAAGAGAAGATGGTTCCATCCAGCAGACTTATGTCCTCATGTTTTTTCATTCAGCCTTTCAAGAATATGGGGTTCCTATCAAAAAAAAACGGAAAATGGAGAAGGTCAGTGTTCTCCATAGACACAGAAAGAGAGCTGTCTGTTCACAATATGTGACTGAGATTATTGTCACTGCTTTTGATTCTCAAGTAATCCTGGCAACAATGATACTATTAAGGTTAATCTACCTACATAAAGTAACAAAATTCAGAAATAATATAATTCAAGCTGACTAATTTCGTGATTAATTCTAAGAAAGGGAATAGTGGACAGTTTAACCATTGATTTCAAGCATCACAGCCAGAAGGAAGAAAAGTCATCTTTCAGTGAGTCAGTATATGAGTAGCCAGGATCTAGACTTCAAAGCAGACTGCCTCTAGACTGGAGATAGTTTAGCTTTGGAAAATTAGTCTGAGCCTTTTTGACTCAGACTCATGACATTTTTAATACCTCATCACTTTCACAGTGTTAAACTAATTGCTTAAATAATTCCTGGAAACAAGTCACTCTTACTGCAACATGTGGATGACTTAATGGAAACTAACAGACCTTTTTTTTTTCTCACAATAGAACCTATTTTTGTTTTTCAGACTTTTAGTTTTCCATTATCTCCTTCACTAAGTTGCTGAAGAAAGCAAATTTTCTTTAATCATATTGGCAAATATTTGAGCTCTCCAAGGATATTTTGTCAGCTGTTCAAATATAATTTGTGTCTAGATAAACCAACTAGCTGGAAACTAGTTTTTCCCAGTTTCCTAGAAAGAATAAAGGAATAATATTATATTTTAATTTTCAAAAGAACATTAAATATGGTCTAACTAAGGTTGCCGTGGGAAAGGCAAAAAAGGTCGCTTGGGTTCAAAGTAGTCTGTGGTAAGTTTAAAAGAGAAAAAAAGGCATGTTAAAGATACATTGGTTTATTTATTTTTCAAAAGATTGTCTTGATGACAATTTTTTTTCACGATGTTACTTGGTTTTAGGTCATATGCCATAATGTAAAAACACAATAGAATACAGGAGGCCCTGAATGCAGATGTCTGTCAACAAAATCATGTACATATACATGAAGGTAAAATCTGATGCACATACTTTATAAAATAAATAGTTTATGGTCATGATCAAATCAATACACAGGCTTAACAAAGCTCATTTGAGTGACAGAAGAGCTTTTCAGTATGACACACAAACCTTATATGCAAAGATAAGGTCTATTCAGACACATCACACTGAGATGCCCAACAGTTCAACAGTTTGAAAGAGTCTTTTGGTTGTGTTTTTTACCTGCTAGCTGAACATCAGTATCCAAAGAAAATAATTAAAAAATATTTCCTGCTATTTATTATGTAACATCAAATTGCCTGTGGTCTGTGGTCTTTCTTTTCTGTAAATGCAGAAGCAATTTCAGCTTTGAAACTCTTCAATATACTAATACTTGCCTCATAGTTACCAATAAGAAAGATATATAATGAAACTGTTCCACAGTAACACCACTTCATTTTCAACAGTTGGTCTTGTCACTTTCTACTCTAGCACTAAAATTCCACAACTGATTTTATAATTTATCCTTTTGCATAAGTTCTTAAAAATGAATGGCAGGTTTGGGCTGAAAAAAAAAAATATGCCAAACAATAAAAACAATAAATCTCACCATATTTCTGTGTAAAAATAAAATTATTTCTGAACTCTGCTACAATAGAAACACCTTTTCAGACATCACATCCATTCTAATTTTAAATACAAATCACCTTCACATCTCTACACCAGTTAGCAGCACTGTAAGGTATCTCAATACTTACAGGTACACATAACAAACCTATTTTAAATACGGCTTTATCCATCGAAATATAAGTAATATAATGTTTAAGTTTAAGGAGCTAAATAAAATCTGTGTATAAAGATACATAAATGTACATAAACAATATACGATATATATAATGTGTAAATATAAAACTAACCCTGTTAGAATGAGGAAGTTTTTCATTTTCATTGAAGACTGCCATTTGTCCTACTGATATCAATGGGTATATGTGAGTAAGGAAAAGATTCAACTAGAGTTTTGGTGACTGTGGGAGACGGAAATAGTTAATGTATGTCTCAAACACCATAGCAAGCTGCAAGCTCTACACAGTAACCAAGTTCTGAATAACAAAAGTAACAACAAGAGCAGTAGTTCGTGGCATGCAGAAGGCAGCACGCAGAAAACATGTTGGAGGATGCACAGTTCTGTGTTCTTACCATGCTGAGCAAAACAACACCATCTATGACCAAAGGTCATACAGAGTCCATTGGAGGAAGAGATTCAATGACCACCAAGACTCCTCAAAAAGACCTTCCGTTACCACCCCTCACAGCGATGCCTGCGCAATGGGCCAAGAGTCACATCAGCCCTCACTGGAGGAACAGGGTGAAAAAAAACACAAACTGAGGGAGCCATGTGCACACCCAACACGGGACATCGACCAGTCTTACCGCGTGCATGCCCACCACCAGAGGACTGCCCTGTTTGTCTTGGGACCATCTCAGAATCCAAGGGTGGTGACATCTTTCCTTATCTCTTTCCTTTCCTTTCCTTTCCTTCTCCTTTCCTCTCCCTTCTTTCATAGATTTTTCCAATAAGAACCTGCATTACCAATGTTTTTACATTTTCCAAGTTCCAGCTATTTTGATTATACATATAGTGTTAAACTGATCGTTTGGTGTTGTTTCACCTTAATTTAGCCTGAGGGGATTTACATAACTTTAGATGCTCTCCTCCCACCTCTGAGGTGGGACGTGACAGTGACAAAGTCAGAAAAAAACAAGGATAGACATCTTAAAAATATTACAGTTCTTTCAAGCAGAAAATCTGATCTAAAATTCACAGTATGACTTGTCAGGGAAGCTGTAAGTGGAACCAAAAAGCTAGAGAGCAGTGGGAACACTTCAAGGTCTCAGGCAAAACCTTGTTTAAAACTTATCACTTGCAAACTATTTGTTTTCCAGTTTGCCTCAAAACACACAAAAAAGACATTGAATTTCTGTTCCCATTGGAATCAAAATACTTTTTAAAAATCCAAAAGCCTCTAACAAGAAACAAAACTCTCATCCAGATACTATAAAGATATAACTGTCAAAGCTTTTTGGTGACAGACCAATTATGTATATTCAGCAAGACCTCTTGATGTTACTTACCACTGATGCTATTTAACACAATTTTCTTTGGCTGGCAGCCACCAGTCCTTAATAGTAATTTTTCATCTTTTTCATGCTGCTTTAACTACAAGTTCTCTGTCCAGTTTTCTGTAATATTTTATACCAATTTTTATTCTACCCTTTTGTTTGCAAAAAACCTTTTGGTGTATTTTTGGATAATAGAAAAGTATTGCTGTCTGAAAGTAAATTACATTTCCACAAACAATTTAAAAGATTCTCTTGCTTTCAAGAGACAGTCCAAAGGTAAAATAGTAGAACATTGTGGCAATCATCTATACAAGGCAATTGATGGGTTTAGTGAGTTATTAAACACCAAAATAAAATGGAGGAACAGCTAAAATGGCAGCAGCTGTCAACGCTAAAGCTGTAAACAAACTCTTTTAACAAATGAGATGAAAACTGCCTGAGAGGACATATAAAGGGGAAACATTAACAGTATACTTTTGAAAGCATCATCATCAAAGGGATATATACTCAATGTACTATAAAGCGGTAAATTTAAATCTTTTTAGAGATCTAAAATCTAACTCATTCTCTTAGGTTAAAAAAATACATGTCAAAAGCAAAGATGAATAAGGCACTTGCACACATTATCAAAAACTTATTTTGAAATGGAAAACAAATTTATCGTATCTGAAACTACTCTATATTCAGACAATGTTCAAAGGAAAAAGTAATGCATGTTAGCCATACAGAAAATAGAAAATATAAGACAAAAGAGGAAAGCTAGAGAAAAACAAAATTGGAAGGAAGTGTAATAAAAGATGATCTGTGATATTTGTCATAGCACATGTAGAGCTCTGAGATCAAAATAAGCAGTTTGATGCTCTAGGTCAAGGAACAAGTGATGGATTCATCATACAAACTAAGTGACTAGAGGAGCAGGAAAGCAAGATTACCTTAAGAGCAACATTATGAACAAATTGTTTAAGGCAGAGCAAAGAAATAGAGAAGAAACAAGTTTAAAATAATTTATGCAAAACTTGGCATGTAAAAATACTAAGCAGCGAGGTGGTAAAAAAAAAAAAAAAAAAAGCTAGTGATGTTTGTAAATAAGGAATGGAGTCCTATAAAGTAAACTATAAAAATTTATATATACTTAAAAAAAGAGGAGGAAATATTATACTTAGCTTTGTTTAGAGTGGCAGGGGGAAGGTTAGAGGAGGAAACAAATCAGAGACAGCACTGTAAAGTAAGTTTTTATCAGACACACAGAAGCAATGACATATGACCCAAATACAGAATCTCTTGTCCGGAGCTGAATACATCTTAATCATAGAATCATAGAATCACCTGGTTGGAAAAGACCTCTGAGATCATCAAGTCCAACCATACCTGTCTACTATTAAACCATCTATCACTAGTTACCTGGGAGAAAAGACACACACCTGCCTTACTACCCTCTCCCTTCAGGTAGTTGTAGACAGCAATTAGGTCTCCCATCAGCCTCCTCCAGGCTAAACAATCCCAGTTCCCTCAGCTGCTCCTCATAAGGCTTGTGCTCCAGGCCATTCACCAGCTTTATTGCCCTTCTCTGGACACACTCCAACATCTCAATGTCCTTCTTGTAGTGAGGGCCCCAAAACTGGACACAGTATTCAAGGTGCGGCCTCATCAGTGCTGAGTACATGGGAATTATGACTTCCCTGGTCCTGCTGGACACAACGTAGCAGACAATTAAAATGCACAGGACAGTTTTTTTCTTGCAACACTCCAGTAATAGTGGCACATAGCTCATCAGACCAGACTCACTGTTATTCAGTATTTAAAGTAGCATTAACATTTTTTTTGCATAAAGTCATGCCTTTCTGAGGAAAAATATATTTCTTTGAACATCTAATTATATAAGGTCCATATATATTTTGAGTGAATGGCTTCATCTTGGAAAAAATACTTACTTGTTTTAGGGTCTAAGGTCTGGAATAATAGATTTGAGACTTATGCCACAATGTAAAACTCAGAAGTAGAAACCACAATACTTCCCTTCATAGAAAAGAGAGCAAAATTATCTCTTTTTTTTTTTTCGCGTATTTAAAGAGTAATTGATACTCATGACCAGGCACTGAAGAGGTTCACTGTATGTCCAAGAGAACGAGAGATAAAGAAAGCAAATACTGCTAGTTTATCTCTACAGCATTTTAGTGAGGAAGAACATTAAGCAGAAAGTGATAAATAGGTTGCTGCGGGAGGCTATCCTCCTATGCCCGAGGAGGATACCTCCCAAAAACTGATGGAACCCCCACCCTGTCAGACAGAGGGGGGGGACCTGAGGGAGCCCCTGCCCTGTTGCTGCCGAGCAGAGGCAAGGGACCAAAAAGATGAGGGTTGGAAGATAGTCCCAGTTCAGCATCAAGGGCGACCTCCTTCCCTACCCACTTTGCGCCCTTAGGTGCCCCTCTGTAATAAGTTTTAAGGCCCTGCATCTTGAAGGAGAGGTAGGTGAGGATGTGGTGCAGGGCCCGCCTACAAGACCACAGAGGAAGAGGCGGTTGACTCTACCCCTCAAGACTGCCTCTGATAAGAAAGAAAGAAAGAAGGGTGATTGTAGTAGGTGATTCCCTTCTGAGGGGGACAGAGGGCCCAATATGCAGGGTGGACCCTCAACATAGGAAAGTATGTAGTCTTCCTGGAGCCCCGATAAGGGATATCACCAGGTTACCCCCCAACCTGGTGTGCCCAATGGACTACTACCCACTGCTGATCTTC
>NW_010290846.1:0-3518 GCF_000700745.2 Antrostomus carolinensis | reverse complement strand
CAATCCAAACCATTCCATGATTCTATGATACTCACCACCCCCCTTCTAATAGACCCCAGGATGCCATTGGCCTTCCTGGCCATGAGGGCACAGTGCTGGCTCATGGTCATCCTGCTGCCCACCAGGACCCCCACCAGATCCCTTTCCCCTTCACTGCTCTCTAGTAGCTCCATTTCCCAACTGGGGAATGTGGATATGTGGCTCGGGAGGGTGGAAAACACCATGGCATGGAGCTGCTCTTGTGTTTTTCACAAGCTCTGGTGTTAAAACCACACTGTTTTGGAATGGAGAGGGGTGGGAGCGATGTCCATCCCGGAGTGGTTCTTGTTGTCCCTTCCAGTGTCACCTCATTTCCTCACCCTGTTGTGTTTCTTCCCCCTTGTTAAAGTGAGCTGGATTATTACGACTCACCCAGCGTCAATGCTCGGTGCCAGAAAATCTGTGACCAGTGGGATGTCCTGGGTTCCTTAACCCACAGTAGAAGAGAAGCTCTGGAGGTGAGCAAATCCTTATGCCCGAGTTGGGGACAGGGTCACCATGGTGGGGAGGTTCCTTTGCTCATAACTCTTCCTGACTACGTAGAAAACAGAGAAACAGCTGGAAACGATTGATGAGCTGCACCTGGAGTACGCAAAGAGGGCAGCTCCTTTCAACAATTGGATGGAAAGTGCCATGGAAGATCTTCAGGACATGTTCATCGTCCACACCATCGAGGAGATTGAGGTAGGAGACCACGGGAGGAGATATACGAACCCTCCGTAGCCTTCATCTCTCTGTTTCCCCATTTTGAGATGGTTTCTTGGTCGTTTTCCATACAAAATCCGGGGTCTGGAAGATCCAAAGAGCTTCTCTTGGATCTGGGAAAGCTCAGCTGGGATAAAGTTCACTCTCAAAGATGCTCCTCAAACCCAACTCCTGGTTCTAACACAGATCTTGGCTCCTTGCAGGGACTCATTGCTGCTCACGACCAGTTTAAATCCACCCTTCCCGACGCCGACAAGGAACGTGAAGCCATCTTGGGCATCCAGAGGGAAGCGCAACGGATCGCTGACTTCAACAGCATCAAACTCTCTGGGAACAACCCCTACACCTCCGTCACCCCTCAGATCATCAACTCCAAGTGGGAACGGGTAAGTTCCTCCTTCAATGTTGGCACCATGAGGTTGTTTGTTCCTCTGTGGGCAAATAATACCAAAGGGATCATCAACGAGGTTGTAGCTCCTGCTCCGTAGCTGGATGATCCACAAACTCCATCCCCTTGTTCCTGGAACACCCTGGATCTCATGGACTTGCCAAAATATCTCCACTGCCTCTTTCACCCGTGGGTTTTCGAACACCATCTCTTTCTCCTCGTAGGTCCAACAGCTGGTACCAAAGAGGGACCACGCTTTGCTGGATGAGCAGAGTAAACAACAATCCAACGAGCATTTACGAAGGCAATTTGCCAGCCAAGCCAACATCGTGGGACCTTGGATCCAGACCAAGATGGAGGTGAGGAACTTGGAGAGGTGGTTATTGCGATAGGTTTGGCTGGAGCTGGAGTTCTGGGGAAGAAACCACAACCCTGGAACCTCTCTTTGGAGTGAGAGTTGCTCCATGTTTTTCTTTTCCATGTTCCAAAATGATGGGAAAACAATTAATTCCTGTGTTAATCCCAGAACTGCCTAGATTGGAGAAGACCTTTAAGATCATGGAGTGTGTTATTGCGAGCTGGTCAAGGGAGGTGATTGTCCCGCTCCACTCCACACTGGTGTGGCCTTACCTGGAGTATTGGATGCAGTTTGTGATGCCTTTTTATAAAAAAAGTTCTAAAGCTACTAGAGAGTGTCCAGAGGAGGCCACCAAATTGGTGAAGTGCCATAAAATTGATGAAGGGCCACCAAATTAGTGAATAGTTTAGAGGGGAAACCATACAAGAGGCTGAAGTCACTTGGTTTGTTCAGCCTGGAATAGAGGAGACTGAGAGGAGATCTCATGGGGGTCTAGAACTTCCTCCCAAGGGGAAGAGGAGGGGCAGGCGCTGATCTCTTCTCTCTGGCCACCAACCAATGCCAGGAGCAGAGGGAATGGCAGGAAGATGTGGCAGGGGAGGGTGAGGTTGGCCATGAGGAAAAGGTTCTTCAGGCACCCAGAGGGTGGTGGAGCACTGGAACAGGCTCCCCAGGGAGGTGCTGATGGCACCAAGCCTGACAAGATTCCAGCAGCATTTGGCCAACATGTGCTCTCAGACACATGGGTCCCTCACTCCAAGAAGGACGTGGAGATGCTGCAGCGTGTCCAGGGAAGGGCAACGGAGCCAGGGAAGGGTCTGGAGCACAAGTGTGCTGAGTTCCCAGCTGAGGGAACTGGGGGTGTTGAGCCTGGAGAAAAGGAGGCTGAGGGGAGACCTTGTGGCTCTGTCCAAGTCCCTTGGAGGAGGGTGGAGAGAGGTGGGGGGGGGGCTGTTCAACCAAGGACCAAGGGACAGGACCAGAGGAAATGGGCTCCAGTTGTGGCCAGGGCAGTTGAGATGGGATGTGAGGAAGAATTTCTTTGCTGAAAGGGTTCTGAGGCATTGGAAGGGGTTGCCCAGGGCAGTGGTGGAGTCCCCATCCCTGGAGGTGTTTAAAAGCCATGAAGATGTGGTGCTGAGGGACAGGGTTTAGTGGTGGAGTTGGCAGTGTTGGGTTAATGACGAGATGATCTCGATAATCTTGAAAGTCTTTCCCAATCTGGGCAATTGTTGATCAACCTGGAGCTCATGTTCACACACATCAACACCACACCTCAACCACGGAGCTCATGGTGGTTGCTCATTGCTCCAACCCTGACCCTTTGGGATTATTTCTCCTTCTCCATTCCAGGAGATAGGTCGGATCTCCATCGAGATGAACGGCACGTTGGAAGATCAACTCAACCACCTCAAACAATATGAGCAGAGTATTGTGGATTATAAACCCAACATCGATCTGCTGGAGCAACAACATCAACTCATTCAAGAAGCCTTGATCTTTGACAACAAACACACTAATTACACCATGGAGGTGGGTGTCCTGGACACGAGGATGATGATGGGAGAAGTTTGAGTCATCCCTGAGAACCTCATCTTTTATTGTCTCCCTTCTCTTCTCCAGCACATCCGAGTGGGTTGGGAGCAGCTCCTCACCACCATCGCTCGCACCATCAACGAGGTGGAGAACCAAATCCTCACCCGTGATGCCAAAGGCATCAGCCAGGAGCAGATGCAGGAATTCCGAGCATCCTTCAACCACTTCGATAAGGTACCGGGGGAAATTCCGGTGCTGGCTCTGCCTCTCGGCGTTCCACTTCCCCTGGGGGGCTGATTCCCCCCCAGATCTGTGAAATCCACGGGATTATTTCCCATAATCCACTGGATTATTTTCTCCCAAACCATGCGATTATTTTTCCATAACCTATGGGATTATTTCCCCCCAACCCACTGGATTATTCCCCCCCAGCCCATGGGATTATTCCCCCCCAGACCACGGGATTATTTCCCCCCAACCTACTGGATTATT
>NW_010290845.1:0-1618 GCF_000700745.2 Antrostomus carolinensis | reverse complement strand
TATTATATTAGTTTTCAGTGCTGAGCAGTTTGCTGTCTCATATTGATGCTTATGGCTTAAACAATATTTTTTCTTTGCCAAAACTTTTGGCAAAGAAAAGAGAAAGAGAAGTAGTCCAATTTTTTATGCAAATCAATTAATATCCGTCAAATATCAGTGCCTGTAGATTTTTCTGGTTTCTAAAATGACATAGACAGCCTAGTGTGAAGTCCTACAAAAAAATACATCTGTGCTTATTAGCTCATTTCTCCCCTTCTCCTTCCCCATCTAGGCCTGTGAGTGTAGAACTTAGTGTACAATTAAGTCCCTATGTAGGAATGCAGTTAGGAAAAAACAGAGTAAGGTGACAGTTCTTGAAAAGTATTCTATTATCCCTGGCTAAGATTACATTTTCTTCAGTTACAATATCATTTAGACTGAGAGAAAAAAATCCTGACAATTTGTCCACTGCCTGGTAAGACTGGAAACGTGAATGAAAACTCACTTGCCCATGTTTGCAGGCAAAATTCATTCTCTCGAGTCAGTTAAAAATGTTTTCTTCTGTGATTGCCTAAAGGCATTTCTCTGTGTCCTGCATATTCTGGCTATTTTTTTTTTTCAGTTATATTTCTTGTTTTTTAAATGTAACTAGTTCCAGCTTGGACACTTAGAATACAAATGCAATTCTTCTTGCCTAGCTTCAGTCCCCAAACAATTAGATGCCTGAATTGGAGTTATCTGATTTTGGTACAGTGGAGAGAGACAAAGTCAAGTACCTCTGCAGTTCATCTCATTGTAGGAGAGCAATCTGAGATAGCTTGTTGTCAAAAGAAACATCCTGTGTTTAAGGAATCTGGGTAGGACAGAGAGGAATCCTAACGACTGCTATGTTTTGGGCTGCTGAGATAGCTTGTTGTCAAAAGAAACATCCTCTGTTTAAGGAATCTGGGTAGTTATGTTAATACTGAGAGGAATCCTAATGACTTTTGCTGCTGCTTTTGAGTTTAATGTTAATTTAAAATACACTTTCCTCTTTCAGTACAGATGACCACTCTAGAACAGGTACAATTTAGAGTGAAATAGCCTCATATAGTACTATTGTTTGTTATTACTTGAATAATTTGTGTATAATGCTTCGAAATCAAGGTCAGTTTGGAGCCATGTTAAGTACTCCTTAAATGTCAGAAGATCATGCCTTCCTCAGATGACTCAGCCATGAGTCAAAGTCAAAGACATAATGACTCCTATGTTTTGGCCTGATCATAGAATCACCTGGTTGGAAAAGACCTTTGAGATAATCGAGTCCAATACCTGTCCACTACTAAACCAGATCTCTGAGCACCTCGTCTGCCCATCTTTTAAATCCCTCCAGGGATGGTCACTCCACCACTTCCCTAGGTAGCCCATTCCAGTTCCTGATGATCCTTTCAGTGAAGAAATTTTTCCTGATATCCAATCTGAGCCTCCCTTGGTGCAACTTGAGGCCATTTCCTCTTGTTCTAATACTTGTTACTTGGCAGAGAAGACACACACTCACCTCACTGCACCGCCTTTCAGGGACTTGGACAGAGCCAGAAGGTCTCCCCTCAGCCACCTTTTCTCCAGCTGGGAACTCATCACACTTGTTCTGCAGGCCAGT
>NW_010290844.1:4457-37314 GCF_000700745.2 Antrostomus carolinensis | reverse complement strand
CAACCCAAACCAGTCTGTGATTCCATGATTATAATTGCAAATGACATTGTTATTGAAGCAATATGTATTGGAAAGAGAGTGAATCTATCCCTGGGAATGGAAAGTTTTGAAGTACATGCAAATTGTAAAATAAATGTTTGGTTTTGGATTTGTTTGGGTTTTTTTAAATCATTGCTTATGTACTTGATAATAATGCATTGAGGTAATGAAATTCAGCAAACTAAGGACTTAAGAGGAAAACAGAACAAAAAGGAAATATTCTACTACAAATATTACACTAAATTTAAGATACTACACCCCTCAACAACTGTGACATTCCATAAGATAGAAATCATTTGTGGCTTGTTCTCAGCATTTATTAAAGTTTGAGTGAAAAGGTGTTAGTTCTCAAAATGTTCTGAAAATGAACTAATGGTGATTTTTGTCAGAGGAATGACAAAACCGTGGTCACTCTGCCATCAGTACTGCTCAGCATCCCTCAGAGCAGGGAAGGGGCTGTACCTGATCTCACCTGCTGCGCTGTGGAATGGTAGTAAGTGTGGGGAATGTGCAAGGTGTATGGAAAACATCAACACCTTCCACATCTAGACCTGTTGAGGCAGATGCAGCTCCAATAAGACTGACAAATTTTTGTTATATTGACTAGTAAAGAATAAAGTAAACAGCTAAGAAGGCAACTGATTAAATGAATCATAGAACCACAGTGGTTGGAGAAGATCTTTAAGATCGCCAAGTCCAACCATAAACCTCACACTAAATGAACACCCAACTGGAAAGTTTTCACCCAAATAACATACAAAAGTGTAAAGTTGGAGGAAAAAGTATATGGGCTAGAAATAAGTAGCAAATTATAGACTTTCCCTTTGTCCTATGAGTTTGCAAGGACCACTCTCATAACTGAAAATGTTTGAGAGCTACTGCTGCAAGTCTGAGCTCATCACTCTGCATTTCCTGTGGAATCAGTGAAAAGAAACAAGCAGCTCCATCTAGTCTGTATTAGATATTTATTTCAGGGTGAACTAAATAATCATTTTTCCTCCACTGAGTATGGAAGGAAACACAAGGTTCCTAGTGCAAACCTAAATGAGTGATCTTTGGTCACCTGTCACCTCTGAGTTCCTACTTGTTCTGCCAGTGAAGGACACACCTCACAAGGTTCTTGAGAAATAAACAGAAATTAATGAGCACTAAAAACCCCAATGTTTCAATAATTTTTTGGGGGGCAGATAATTCTTGTAGCTGAGGCACTGACCAGACACAACTTCTACCTGCAGAATGGAAGCAACTCATTTCTTAATTGTGCTGCAGTTTCCACGTCTGTAAGATTAATACAACAATATTGTCATCGATAAAATGCTTTGAGACCTGTAGTTTGAAACTATTTAAGTAGCATTATTCATGGCATTATTATTAGGTAGATGCCAAGATTTCTAATTATAGAATCATAGAATGGTTTGGGTTGGAAGGGACCTTAAAGATCATCTAGAAAGTTAATGTCTACTTTGAAATCAAAGTAAAATATAAATACAATAAAATATAAATACTAAAGGAAACTGCTTTTTATAGGTTTAATTTAATCTCAGTACCTTCAAAATATTTACACATATGTATCTATCCTGGCTATATAACCAGCAGATTAAGTGATTATTCCCATTTTCCAGCTTTAGAAGCTGGGGTACACAGAGGTGAAGTCTTCACCACCACTCAATAATTCATCTTCAGGGCAAGGAAGTGATTCAGGAAGATCCTGGGCTCTGGCTTTATTTTGCTTAGTTCAACACCCTGCCTTCCCATGTATTCTATTTGAGAGATATGGTATATATGTGTACAGAGGTGGAAGCTTTACTGTGTATTTTGAGGTCATTGCTGAATCTGTGCACCAGAGTAGCACTGTGCTTTGGGTGAGACTGAAAACCAAGGGTCTAATCTTTTGGTTTTGAATTCAAAATATGAACATTGTCTTAGGGGGAAAAAAAAAATACAATCACAACAGATTAATGTATGAGCAACACAGATGTGTTGTGCATACACTTTTTATTTTAAGTTTTCAGAGTGCTTATGATGGTAAAAACATTGGATCTTATAGGTGAAATAGCAGAGAGAAAATATCACATACGATGATGATTTAAATCTGGAACATTAAGGCTTTGTAGAATCATCTTGCTCATTTTAAATACTCTCTGGATTTAGGGGTTGTGATCTCTGCTCCATGTCTTTGACTGAGTTTTGTATATATTCTCTGCCATCCAGGGTGGGCAAGAAGCCTGTCAACCCAGCAGTAATGTCAGCAGGCCTATGTATAATATTAATGAAAAGATAAAAAGCTTTGAAATATTGTAAAGGAAAGATATTTTTTAATGTAAAGGAAAGATATTTTTTATTGTAAAGGAAAGATATTTTTTTTTCCTGACTTGCTCTGCGTCCATTAAAATAAACATTGTGGTCCAAGTATCTGCTGCTGGGAATATTTGCGTAGACAGGATGTTTTTTCATTTTCTCCATCAGCCAAATACTTTTGCCCTTTTCATTTGTACTTGTCTAAATTGCCAGTTCTGAAATTCAAGAAATTAGTCTGCGATAGAAATTTCCACTGATGTTTCTCATCGCGTTTGTTTCAAAAATTGAAGAAACCATTTTGTCTACCAGATAAATGGTATAAAAATATAGAAATGCATTACTGTTAGTAAAAAAGCAACAAGGTACAAATTGTATGTGGTAGCTTGATTCCTTTTTAGGGTCACTTTTATAAAAACTTTTATAAAACTTTTATATGAAAAGTGTATTTTAAAGAGCGTGTACTTTCTCTGTTGTTGTGTTGGTAGTGGTTCCTGGAGGTAAGTTGTTGATAAACTTGGAATAAGATACAGATTATAAGGCTTATGGGTATGACTGCAATAATCATCTTTGTATTTCAATTGGATACTATTAATGGACAACATTGATATAAAACACTGGGCATAAGGTAACCCAAGTATCCTAAGATTATTGCATGTTAAGAAAGTGTTAACTTTAAAAAAAAATAATTAAAAATTCTTCAGTGGGAGGTTTTTTTGCATACTGTGCCTTTAATAGTCAGCACTTACAGTATGAAAATTTTTTGGAACTTCTCTTTAGGTTTTGAGTTATTTTGGCTTCTTGATGATGGACTTAATGCCATTTTCCTTGATTAGCTAGAAAACTAATTCGCAATGATTTAAGTCTTCCATGAATCATCTTACGAACATTTTGCAATGTTATTTCCCAAGAAATTCTAGAAATTTAGCTTAACAAACCCAGCTTAACAAAACTGGGCTCTAAATAATGTCCTAGAAACCAGTATTCTGTTTTTTTTATATATAAGAGGAATTTTGTGCATTACTGTAGACCAATATAAACATTGTAATATCAGTAGAAAGCATCTGTTTTGAACAGGTTGTTTTAAGTTGAAGTGCCTGGACAGACTCTTTCAGTCAGGAATTCTGGTAATAAATAGATGTAAAATGCTTGTTTCTGACAGTTTTTTTGAAACTTTGGATTCCAGCTAAGCTCTGCTTTTCAGTCTTTGAGACTGAAAAAGTACTTGTTAGGCTTCCATCATCCATGTTTAATTAGTTGAATTCACACAGACTACTATAGACCAATTAGAACGAGCATCAAATAAAGGATTTTATATAAAATCAGGTATGAGAGCTGAGCGTGGTGTATGGGATTCTCTGCAACTGCAGGTACATCCAGAGGAGCATATTTTAGAGATGTTTTCTACCAGTATTTAATGATCTTACCAGTCTACCTTGCTGATAGTCTTTTGAAAAAATTTTTCCTTTTTACAATTCCAAGTAGGCTCCTTAGAAATTGTGGGAAGTCTGAGTTTAAGAGGAATTAATACTCTGGTGCCATATTATCAGCAATCATGAGATGTTCCTAGCTGTTGTTACTGGGGAAATAAAACAGGCAAAGCATATTTGTATGAGTGTCTTTGTGTCAGTCATCAAAATGCCATTATTTTAGCCAATAAATTGTTTTTTTAATTTATTTTAATTTCTTATATTGTCCTTAATACCAGCAAGCATTCAGTTCTTGCCATCGAGAGTGTAAACTGTATTTCCAACTCCTCCTCCTTATCCTTACCTGCTGCTTCCAATTGCAAACTCAATAGATCATCTGCATTCAAATATCACTTGCTACTTTTGAACTTGATACTACTTAGAATGGGTATCCCAAGAATATTGGTTTAGCTCTGTACAGCAACTGTATTGATCCTCACGTTCCCTAGGCTGAATATTGAAACTAGAAATGGATGATTAATAATTAGAGCAAGTAATTTCCTCTATAAATACACTTCTAGATAGATAATAGTGCATCTGCTGTTAGAGGACCCCTTCAGATGCTCTTAACTTAGTTTCTCAGAAACAAGGATACAGAGAATGATGCTATTTAACGTGACAGTGCTATTTCTATTTGAAAAGGGATAATACACTGCTTAGAAATATTACTCCCTTATTTTTAAGGATCCCTTTTTTTATATATGATGTAACAGTTCATTTGGAGAAACAGGGTTGGATTTTAGCCTAAGGATTCATTTTTATATCAAAGTATTTTGCAAGCTTATGTTACATTTTTGTTACAAGAGTGATGGCAAGCCTACGGAGGTGAGGAAAGTGAAAGGGTTTTTTTGGTGTGAGAGGATATTCCTTTAGGTTACAATGAAATTGCCTCTCTCATGACTGTCCTCTTCCTCATATCTTTCATGTAATTCACTGGGAGTTGTAGCTTAGAAATGAATATTTAATATTGATGAATATTAGAGGATGGGTTTTCTTGCTGCTTTTCTGTATGCAAGTGTTTTAAATGGGGATGTAATTATGGCTTTTTCTTTTTCTTTTTTGATACTGCAGTTTGGAAATGATGTTGAAATCATGCTTGAAATATTTGCTGTGAGATGGGAACTTGCAGGACTTAATGGTGGGATTGTGTGCTGGCCAGAAATGCAGCCACGTATATGTGGTTGCTCAGGATTGTAAGCCCATTAGAAGTGGAAGCTGCATGTGGAAAAGCTGGGCAAGTGCTGATTTGATGTTTAACAGACCACATGCTGTTTTCTGTGGGCAGCTCCTGCAATCAGTGCATCAGTAGTCCTAAACAGCACCAAGTGCCAAGAATGCCCTGAGTCTCCTTGCCAAAAAACAAGTGTAAGTTACTCAAACACTGTCCCTTGTGATTATTTCGGTATGATGTGCAATACAGCCTCTGTATATACATAGATTTTTATACACTCCAGGGAGCTTTATTTTCATATTTTACCTCTATCTTCTGCTGCATCACATAAAGTCATCCCTGGTTTTAAAAGAAGAAAGAATAATTCCTGGTCCATACGTGCATTTGCACTTGTGTTTGCTTAAAGGTTCTCATACCATCTCGTAACACTTCATCTGCTGCCTTGTCTGGGGCTTCTTTAATCTTTGTCATGCTCTGTTAAATGATGCCATGCCCTCTTACTGTTAAGATTAAAGCATGTGCTTTTTTACCTTGGTAATAATGAAGTCCACTGAACTGAGAATTTCCCCCAGAGATGTTTTGCTAGCGCTGAGGTTTCTCATAACTTTCCAAGCAGTATCTGAAAATTCAGAGTGTGGTATTACAGAAGTGGCAGATCCTGACTCTGACTTCTCTTTAAGCCACATTCCTCCTATGTGTAAAAAAGTACAAATTTTCTCCTTTTGTGGTCTCTTAAAGTATAGACAGTTTTAACCTTCCTGATGGATTCTAAAACTTTGACTTCTGAAGTACCTGATGTCTTTTTTAATGTTCTTTATCTGTTTCTTTTGGAGTTCCTGCAGCAGAGCTCATTTTGAATCCTTGGGTCTGTGAGCAGAGTCTGCTGTTCTTTGTGATAGTCATTTTTGCCCAGGTTGCCAAAGTGGCTACCAGGTGTCATTGTGTGATGACATCTTCTGTATGCTTCTATCTCTGTGGGTACAGAAATCTTCACTATCAGATCAGCCTCTAAGCAGCAAGTAGTTACAGGTTTTTTTTAATAAGTATATTTTAAGTGTAATTCTTGCATTGTCAGAAAGCAAAAGATGAGTAGCGCTGTGGAATCTCCATCTCTGGAGATGTTCAAAACTTCCCTGGATGCTTTCCTGTGCAACCTGGTGTAGGGACCCTGCTTTGGCAGGGGGGTTGGACTGGATGATCTCCAGAGGTCCCTTCCAACCCCCACCATTCTGGGATTCTGTGATTCATTTTGCATGCTGGTACCCTAATGGCTTATTTAAAGTTTCTCCAAAATGTTAGTATTTTCCATTCATGAATTCAAGTCCAAATTCAGAAACTTTGTATTACGTTTCTCAAAGCACAAATATTTTACAGTAACATACCTCTTTTGAGAATTCCTCATTTTGAGAGACATTCCAAGACCTTAATAAATCATGTGGATTTAATAGGATTTACTGACATCTGAGAAGCATGCTGATTATAATTAAATTACACCTTCATTTTTCATACACTTTTCATTACTTCTTTTTTCTGTTACCATATTTTTATGCAAGTGGCATGTCTGTTATTAAGCTATCAAACAGCTGATTTTCCAAAGACCTAGAAGTTTAAAGCATCCGTGCTTACTTGCTTTTCTGAATTACTGTTTTTCAATACTAGTGACTTTTCAGTTTCAATCTTTGTTTCCAAAGATCTTTGTTGCAATTTGGTTGTCTTTTTTGATGTGTAGCAGATGTGAAAGGAAGGAAAGCCTGAAGGAAAGAGTATTTAACACGTATAAAATGTAAACTTTGATACTTATAAATAGAGATTTACAAATGCCTACAGACCTGTGGCAATTCTGGGCACTACTGAGACACTTGTGACAGTGGAGTCTTCTGGGGATCTAGCAGGCTGCTGAACATTATTTGATACCAGTGCTGGGATTATAATTGGATAATTATAGGTAATTAACCTAGGGCCTTTAACTTAACCAGACTTAAACAGTCTGCAATCTTTGAGGCCATTGTATGTATTTGTGAGGGACCTGTAACTGTCTTACAAATACAGATACTTGCATGTTGTATGGTGACCAGTAAGAAAGCAGTGAGTTGACTTGAGAGGGCTGATTTGCAATAGACTGTTCCAGTCGTTCAGTGTTCCTGCTTCCTGAGGTTAGGAAGAGTAGGAAGATGAAATTTTGGGGGATTTCAGTGGTGTCATACTGGAATCATTGTTTCAGATTATGATCCAAGTGATTTTAAGGACCCAACAATGCTGAGAATAAATGAACTCATTGGACTGTAATTGGAATCCCTGGGTCTTGAACGTTTCTGTGTGGCCCCAAGGCCACTTGCTGTATCTCCCCAGCTACTGGATGACTGTGATTTCCATTGGAGCTCATCAGTAGCATTGGTTGAATCCTTTGACTGGCTGCTAATCAATATTACAAGCCACTGAACTATGCATTGATGTTTGGCATGGTGCTTCTTGCCTTGTACCCGAAGTAAAACTGGACAAGAACCTGCACGCATGTCAAATACAGGCCATGGTCCACCAGACCACCCAGATAAAGGTAGATTTTACAGTCACTTTTTCAATCTCACAGCAAGAACCTCAGGGTAGGAAACTGAGTACAAATTTTACCAGTAAATATCACTCTGTATTTCTTCTCCTTTCTTTTGGCCACCCACGCATGCCAGTCCTTTTTCTAAAATACAGCTCCAAGAAAAACTGCTTTTTGAAGACTCTTGGTGTGGTTTGGAAAGACAGCTTTGTTTTCCCAGTGAAGTAGTGTTTGGACTCTGGTGTCTTTAAGCAGTGTGCAGCTCTGGGTTTTATTTAAGAGTGTTGTGTGAGCTGTTAAATCTGAGAGGCCCCGTGGCAATGAGGACATGGACACTCATTCCTGGGAGCGAGTTTTACGTGTAGGCGTTCACAGGTTCATGGACTTTGAGGTAGAAGGGATATGGGTTGACCTGTAAGTCATAAGTCACCACATCACCTTTTTTTTTTTTCAGTCATAGAATGTTGTGAGTGGGAAGGGACCCACAAGGATCATCCAGTCCAACTCCTGTCCCTGCACAGGACAAGCCCAACATTCTGACCACGTCCCTGAAGGCCTTGGCCAAATGCTGCTGGAATCTTGTCAGGCTTGGTGCCATGAGCACCTCCCTGGGGAGCCTGTTCCAGTGCTCCACCACCCTCTGCCTCAAGAACCTTTTCCTCATGGCCAACCTCACCCTCCCCTGCCACATCTTCCTGCCATTTCCTCTGCTCCTGGCATTCGTTGGTGGCCAGAGAGAAGAGATCAGCGCCTGCCCCTCCTCTTCCCCTTGGGAGGAAGCTCTAGACCGTGATGAGATCTCCTCTCAGTCTCCTCTTCTCCATCTATCTGACTTGAGCACATCTTCTATAATACCCAGTCTTGTTCAAAGACAAGATGTACAGAATCAGCTGCTGTCCTTGTTAACTTCCTCCAGAGGTTAACCACTGTTACTATTAAAAATGTCTGCCTTATTTACACTTGGAAATCGCCTGGCTTCAGATTCCAGCCATTGTTTTTTGTTATGTCTTTCTCTAGTTGGTTGAAGATATGTGGCATTTTTCTTCCTCTGTAGTTACATGTACATGTGAATCAAATCTACTTTTTGTTCCCTCTTTTAATAAGCTACACAGATTGATCTCCAAGTTCCACCAGAAGGCATTTTCTCCTGCCGTCAAATAACTTACATGATTCTTTCCTGCATCATTTCCAGTGTTTTAATGTGCTTTGAAAAATACACCAGAATCAAACAGTACTTTAGCTTCTGTCTGACTATGTCTGCATACAGGGAACATTTCCCTCCACTCCCCTTGCCCTGTTTCTTGCTACTTACCCATCTACATACACAAGAATGACGTTAATTCATCTGTCCCCAGCAACATGCTGAGAACTAAGGTCCACTCTGACCCCTTAATCCTTTTCAGCAGCTGCTTTTAGGGAAAAAGTTGCCTTGGTCCTAGTGTTTAACTGTGTGTTGAGTTGGGTCAGTCTGGTTTTTGTTCAAATGCACCTAGTTTACTAAGCAGTCCAGAGAGCTCTGTGTGACCTTATTGTCTTCGCTGGTTTTGATGTCTGCAGGCTTTGTGTCTATTGCAAATTGTCCTGGCAGTTTATATGTATTTCAGATCACTGATGAAAATTTTGGTGGCTTCATGCCCAGTGTCAATTCCCATAGTCTCTACTTACCACTTTGTGTCTATTGCAAATTGTCCTGGCAGTTTGTATGTATTTCAGATCACCGAAAATTTTGGTGGCTTCAGGCCCAGTGTCAGTTCCCATAGTCTCTACTTACCACAAGAATGGCTGAGCTTGGAAGGGACCGCTGGAGATCATCCTATCCAATGCCCCCTGCTCAAGTAGGGTCACCTAGAGCAGGTTGCATGGGACCATTTCCAGATATCTCCAAGGATGGAGACTCCACCACCTCCCTGGGCAACCTGTACTAGTGCTCAGACACCCTCACAGTAGAAAAAGTTTCCTGATGTTCAGAGGGAACCTCCTGTGTTTCAGTTTGCGCCCATTGCCTCTGGTCCTGTCACTGAAAACCAGTGGAAAGAGCCTGACTCTGCCTTTTTTACACCTTCCCTTCAGGTGTTTGTACATATTGATGAGACCTTCCCTGAGCTTTCTCTTCTCCAGGCTAAACAGTCCCAGCTCTCTCTGCCTTTCCTCATAGGAGAGATGCTCCAGTCCCCTCATAGTCTTCATGGCTCTTTGCTGGACTCTCTCCAGTATGTCCAGTGTGTCCTCATGCTGAGGAGCCCAGAACTAGACACTGTACTCCAGGTGTGACCTCCCCAGTGCTGAGCAGAGAGGAAGGATCACCTCCCTCCCGGTGTATCCTGCTAGGAGTTTTCATTTGATATGGAAAACAGCTTACAGATTCTCTGAGCACTCACTTTGTAGGGTTTTTTAAGTATTTTTGCTTATTTTTCTTACCATCATCCCTTCCATTTCACCAGCGTAAGAAACTCAAGTGTTCCTCTATTTACTATTCACAAGGTACTTGGACTCTTCTTACAATGCTCTTTTTTTCCTTCAAATTTTCATTAAAATATATGTTTTATTGTGAAAGCTGGAAGAAAACAACAAATCACATTTGTGTTAGTTTAACTGTTTGTTTAGCTCTTAATTAAACTACTTTTTGATGAATTTATGCTTTCAGGATGCATCATAGTATAATAATGACTACTGTTTAGCTTTGTGGTAGAAAATGTGTATGGTTAAATATGTACATTTAGAATTAATGTTTAATATTGTCTTTAGTTGTGTTTTTAGCTGGGTGCTCCATACTTAATCCTGCACTTACACCTTTGTAGGAATAGAATAGGATTTTGAAAATTTTTGAATATATGCAAAAGCCTGCAGAAATTCTTGATGTGACGTTTTAAACACATAGCAGGAAATGCAAATCTGATCTCGTTGTGGAGTGAATTGGATCCAGTTTTGTATCCACAGGGTGTTTTTGTTGCTAGTTAAAGCATCATTTATGTTGTGAATTGCCATGATTGGGCACTCCATCGCTCTCTTCTACTTGTAAGGATGCTGTAGGGCACAAGCAGAATCCTTTTGCATTTATCTTGCTTGATTTATCACTGTCACTTAGGACTTTGAAGATGAAAGAAATTGCCCATACATGGAATCTACTCCTTAATTGTCAATAGTGATTAACATTCTACATGTATCTAGATTTTTAATTGATATCATGAAATTTTTCTCAGCACTTGATAGAACTAACATTCTTTTTCAAATTCTTTATGATCCTAGACTTTGAGCCAGTGATTGGATGCTGCTGCTTCAAAAAATCTTTTAAATAATTGCAGTTGAAGAAATTATCTTTTCTTGCTGTGTGTTTTAAACCAATTAATAGTATCAGTGACTCTTGTTGCATGATTATTGCAGGCTGCTGTTTGGGACGAACCTTCACCCATATAGGTGTCTGGGAAGCTCTCTGTAGAGAGCAAAGGAGGGAAAAGTAGCTGAATTTATGCCTCTTGCCTTCCTACATTTGCTTAGCTGAAAATCAGGTGTAAATTAGTCATTAAGAAGCTTTTGTTTAAGATGTGAAGAAAAAAAAAAAATAGCAAAGAGAAGCTAAGAAAGATGTACAGCCTTTTTTAGAAGTAAAGTATGATATTGAATTTGGTTTCTTTTGATTTTTCTCTCTAGATTCTCTCTGGCCAAAGATTCGTGTTCCCCTGAAAGTTGTTAGGACTGCAGAAAACAAACTGAGTAACCGCTTCTTCCCCTATGATGAGATTGAAACAGAAGCAGTGTTGGCTATTGATGATGATATCATTATGCTAACCTCAGATGAACTCCAGTTTGGATACGAGGTAAGAGAATTGGTTTTTTCCTGTCTCTTAGGCTCTCCACTTCAACATTGCATAAAGTGGAGCAATCACTGCACAGTCGGCTCTTTCAGATTGTTGTATCTCTCTTTACTGTAACAGTTCAATGCTGGCTGAAATATTTTTACAGATAGTCATTACTTTATGGAAAAAAAAAAACCTGCCAGCTAACAGAAAATTTTCAGTAATTGGCCCAGTAATGCCGAGAGACTCCAGAAAGTGTTGTGTAATTGGTGTAATGGAAGCAGTCTGGAGGCTGTGAATTGTGTTTTTTCTTAACAGTTTCAAACAGTTTTCAGACAAATCAGAAACGCTATCCAAGTTAATGTGTCTTGATGGACAAGACAAGTTTTAGAGATTAAGTGCTGGGAACAGAGGAGGCCTCTTGAGGACATGCCCAAGTAAGGTGGAGTGCCATGGAAAGAGGAACTGAAGAATGTCAAAGAGGGGACGCGTGTATCATATGCTCGAAATGGCAAAACTTCAACAGCTGCTGCTGTAATGAGGATATCAACAAAAAGCAAGTTTGTCCAAATCCGTTACCCAAGGCAGCACAGAGAGGTGAAAGTTTTTAAAGGTGTTTTGAGTTGTCTGTAAAAAGTGCCCTTGCTTAAAGTAATGCTGTTACCTTCCTTCCAGAACTTTGGTTTGAACGAGTTAATTTTTGTCTTCCATTTGTATTTAAGACAAACATGCTATGTTTATAAAGAAATCAGAAACAATAGAAAATGTAATATCATATTTTAAGGAAGGTTTGAATCATTTAGTCACACCTGTATCATAGAATCACAGAATGGTTTGGATTGGAAGGGACCTTAAAGATCATCCAGTTCCAACCCCCCTGCCATCAGCAGGGACACCTTCCACTAGACCAGGTTGCTCAAAGCCTCATCCAACCTGGCCTTGAACACTTCCAGGGAGGAGCAGCCACAGCTTCTCTGGCCAACCTGTTCCAGTGTCTCACCACCCTCACAGTGAAGAACTTCTTCCTAATATCTAATCTAAACCTCCCCGCTTTCAGTTTAAACCCATTTTCCCTTGTTTTGTCATTAACTGCCCTTATGAAAAGTCCCTCCCCAGCTTTCTTGTAGCCCCTTCAGGTACTGGGAGGCCGCTATAAGGTCTCCCCGGAGCCTTCTCTTCTCCAAGCTGAACAGCCCCAACTCTCTCAGCCTGTCTTCATAGGAGAAGTGCTTCAGCCCTCGGATCATCCTGGTGGCTCATCCCTGTACCTGCAATCAAGAGCAAAACAACACTGGGCTTTGTACTTGAGAGCTAGAACACAAAACTATTACCTAAATTGAGTAAAATAATGAAAACTACTTTTCTAAAGGTTAGAAAGCAAGCTACATGTGATAGTTGTCTCATTTTTAACAATCTCAAGTGTAGTTGTTAACTCAAGAAGATATTTTGTAAGAGATGTTGGAAGTATTTCTTCAATATGAATATTTATATGGTAAAATATGGCTCTTTCTCCCTCTCACTGTTAGCAAGTAACGAGCTTTTGGACTCAAGAAATGACTTGTGGTGATGTAGGTATGCTGATGTAATAACAAAGATGTTAAGTAGTGGAGACAGAGGTTTAACCTATCATGTGTGTCTCCAGGAAGGAAATACTTCCCTTGCCAGGTTAAGAGGAACAAGTTATTTACATGAGGTGTGGAAGATGGAATGAAGAGAAGACAACCAAAGGAAGGGGTTTGTTGGCCATGTGGACCTGTGGACCTTCTCTCTACTCCCTTGTCTACACTGAATGTTTTAAGCACTGCACTGCAACAGCAGAGCAACCAAGTGTTGGCAGTTCAGCAGAGCCGACTTACTTCTGTCTGTCTTGGTTTTCTAACTACTGGTTTTGAGGGTGAACTGATGGGATGAAAGATAGCAAATCCATAACATGCCTGCTGTGTAAATCCTGGCTCCCTTTGCAGTTTGCTTTTCATTTTCATCGAGCTGTCTCAAAGTAAATAAAAATAAGTTTCATTAAAAAACCCCAAAACTTTAGTGACTGTGTAAGTAGTTCCAAATGAATCTCTGCTGCTGGCAAAGCAGCCTTGGAGGGCTTCAAACCAGAGATTCAGACTGCAGCCGAGTTTCAGCTCTGTCAGCCAGAAGTCATACGAAGTAGAACTGTGGGGCTCGTGTGTCTGAAGTGTTAATTTAAATATTCTCAGTGGAGAATATCTGTTAGTTCACATATATTGAGTTTAGTCACTTAGGCAGGAAAGGATTATCCTCATAAAAAAAAAAAATAATAATTGAGGCAAAAAAATGTTGAAATGAATTCCCCTATAGTCAGTGTGATGAGGTGGTGGTTGGGACTCACAGCTCTTCATCCCCAGGTCTAGCTGTTGGACAGTGCCGGCCAATTTATGGACCATATGCATTGATTGCAGGGACTATCTGAGTAACAGTCCTTATAGTCAGTGTGTGAATGTAACTGCTTGGATATGAGATTTAGTCTGGCAGACCAAAAACTATTGCTTTTGCAGGTTTTTTTTGCATCTTATTATAAATCCTATTCCTTTTTGATTCTGGGAATTCAGCTTATGACACAGCCACACTGATGGAAATCCTATTCCTTTTTGATTCTGGGAATTCAGGTTATGACACACTGATGGAAAATTAAAATGCCTTATTGAGCAGATAGTTGAGACAAACCCATGGGTAGTTTGAATCCTTATTTTTTGAGATTGCTGCTTTTTTTTTTTTTTTTCCCTGTGAAATAAATGAATAGAAAAGTCTTTGAATACAGAAGCACACTGGATTATTTTATAAATACACAATTTTCCTCATATAGAGGGTGGGGGTGATGTAGTTCCTACTCTCTGGCACAGAAATCAGGGGCTGAAGATTGATCTTTCCTGTCCCTGAGTGTCTGTGACTTGCTTGACAGGTCTGAGCTGGCTCCCAGATGTTTAAATTGTCCTCAGTCTGTGATAATTTATTTATCTGTTTATGTGTCTTACCAGAAAAGTATTTCTCAAGCTCTTGACTCATTTGCAGGGGAATCCAGGGGGAACAGTAGCAGCATATAATATTGCTAGAAAGTTTTCTTTTAAAACTATGCCAGCTTCTGCTTTGGTCATAAGAAGGGCTGGAAACGTGACATTCAGTAATTTTCTTTTCTCCTCCTGACATCCCTGAGACTTTACATTTAAACATGTGGCAAAACCCTCTTTGTCACAGACTTGTCTGAATGTATAGAGCAAGGCTAAAAAAAAACCCAGAAAACTTTGATCTCTGTACACTTTCAGCCATAAAAAATTATGGTAACACTCAAAGTGTCAGGCATTTTTTTTACTTGTTAAAAGTGAACTATTATGGTACAGTGATTTATGATCTTACGTAAATCTGTTGGAGCAAGCAGAAAAATAGTCCCTGTGTGCTGCTGTATTAAGGTAGCAGAAGAATACTTGTGACATTCTGACTTTGAAAGAAGTATTTCTGTTAAGTTACATGATGAAGTCACAGGTGTGACTTGAGGCACTGGAAAACAAAACAAAACAAAAACCTGTTAGGGCTAGACAGCTTTTTCCCCACTTACTGATCTTTCTTGTTCACAGAGGGAGGATCAGAGAGACCTGAGAAAATGAGCAAGTATTTAGCTTATCCTAATCTTAAAAAAATCAAAGCAGAATCATTGGTTGCTCCTGAAGTGTTTGGTGTGGGACTGACAATAGAGTTCCCACCTCTGCGTCTCAGCTGGCCTTGGGACAGGTGCCTTGACATTTCTGTCACCCTGAAAAGTGGGGATAACAGTTTCCAAGTATGAAATTCATGGAGATTTTTTTATTAGGTACTTATGCAGTGCTTTGTCCTTACAAAGTTGTTTTTTGGGGTTTTTTTCAGCAATAATAAAAATAATCTAAATTGGGATTATTGCTCTGATTGCATATTTTGTGTTCATAGAAAATACTTGTTCGGTGCATTGTGAAGTTTGTGGGTTTTTCTGTTGGAAGCTTTTTGCCTACTGCAAGTAGATGATCTTATTCTGTCTCAGAGCTGGTTTTCAGTGCTTCATGTCTCTGGCATTCTTTGAAAAAAAATATCAACTCCGATGAATTGCATATTTCACTAGGCAAAAATCATCATAAAGTTTGAATGCCTTCTTCAGAAGAATCCTTTCATACCCATTTTGACTGTTAAAAATTTATTTTTCAGCATTCCTTTTTAGAAGGAATAATAGACCTCTGCTTACCAAAAGACTTCTGCATGGGTAACTGCTGGGCACATTCAAAGTTCTTCAAATTGAAGTTATTTTACAAATTGTGTATGTGTGAAGCATCACTTATCTTTTAATGGGCTTTGTGTTTACATTTTGCTTTGTTTTTTAATAAAAACCAGATCTCTCTTGGGGGAGAATTAAGAGTAGATGGGGCTCTGGGAGGAGAGAAGGAATACTAATTGATTTGGGCTTTCTTTCATTTGTAGAGGATAGTCAGTGTTTCATTCTTACAACATTACCATGGTAGCTTTGGAAATACTGATTATTTTTCTGTTTATTAAATTTTTAAAAAAATTCTAGTTGTAATTAGCCAGTTCCTGAAGTTGCATGTGACTTAATATAGTCAAATACATTTAATGCATAAATATTGGTGTATAATCTGGAAAAGAAAGTGCTTCTCTGTCCCCTGGCTACATGGAGAATGAGCTGTGGCACAGCGAAACAGCATGGAAGAGTTGAGGCTAGGAGGAGAGAGAACTGTGGAGAGGTGAGACTGGAGGGTGTTTTCAATAGACTACTTAATTAATGTCACTTGAGAAACTTGACTTGGAAACTAAATCACTATCGTTTTCTCTTGTTGTCTTTTACAAGATTTCTTAGTAAAACTACCAAGTCAGGACTTAACTATTTGACTTTTCATCTGGGAGATGCTTCGTCCAAAAATATTGATTTTCAGGGTTGTTTAGCAGAGTCATTGGAATAGTGTTGTCCACACAGAAGCATACATCCTCTTCACTTGGCAATATGTTTTTCCTTGGATGTGTCCCTTACCGGTATTAAATTAGACTATCCTTCTTTAGTCTGAGAAAACTAATAAGATCACTGGCTAAAATGGAATGTATTCCTAACAGACTAATAAATTATAGGCAACTATCAAAGAAGGAAATGGTCGGTAGTACAAAACAGAGGGTAGAATAAGAATCATTACCACTATTTTTATTCTGAAAGCTTCCTTATTAAGCCCTAGCTGTATATATTAATTTTGGCACCAAACATATATTTGGGCAATGAGCTGGATGCAGCTATTTGGATCCTTTCCAGGAATTACCATTGAATTAGCTAGTGATGAACATAGAGGAAAAGCCAAGCTTTTCCACTGACTTTGGTAGCATTACTTTTAAAAGGAATCTTTGTTGAAAGCAGCCAAGTTATTTTTTGGATGCATCAAACTGACAATGTTCAGGGGCCAAAGTTGGGGTAGGCTTGAGCTTTACAGTGATACAAAGAAATCTGTATAATGTGTATTATAGCTGGCTTTTATTTTATGTAGTTTGGACTCTTGAAGATGACACCAAGGGCAAAAACCAGGAGGGGTATGAATCTGCAGTTCTGTGTTGTGAAGGCACTGAAGTTCTTTGGGAAGCAGTAGCTGAGTTTAATCTTTCTTTCAGGTGCCTTTAATATGGACACCATTCCCTCTAGAAGAATACTTAACCCAGTATGGTGCAGGTCTGTAGTGTTCTGTCAAATCCTTTGTCGACCCTTAGTAGCTTATGTGGTGGTGCCTTCCAACAACTGGGAGATGGGCATTTTAATAGTCAGGTTTAAATAAAAATAAATTAAAATTAAATCATTAATTTTTTTGAGTCCTTGAGAGCAATGAATAAAACTTTGGAAGAGGGAGTGGACATACCTTTGGGTTTTTTTTTTCTTTATTAATGCTTTTTACATCATGTCAAAATAGGTATCTCAAGACCTGACTGTCTTACCTGCCAAAAATGTGTACTTTTTAAATTACCTGATGGCACCAACTTGTAGCAGCATCCTATGAATTCTCTTCTTTGAGTTCCAAATCAAAATCTCTTCTTTCAAGAGCCCTTTGTTAGAGCGTTGTCCTATCTAAATACTGTCCTGGTACTTGTGCCCTAGAACTGTCTAGAAAGATTGATTTCTGGATAAAGTACAAGTCGGGGAGTCAGAAGATCTGGTTCCCATTCTTGTTTCCTGTATGATTTTTGGCAGGTTTCCTCATCTGTACGTTTGAAATAATAACTGCTCTCATCATGGGATTCTGAAGCTATATTAACTGACAGCAATAAAATGTGTTGAGATGTATAGATGAAAAGGTAATGCAGAATCACAGAGATGTAGATACAGGAGCAGGAACTTAAAAGCTGATTGTTTTATCATATTTACTTTGACAAAATACTTGCATTGAGTCCTTATAGTCCAGGCCTCCCAACTGAAACATACCAGCACATAAAAAGTCCCCCCAAAGTGAACTGCTGATGAGGTGAGGTCTGCAGGATGGTGGGATTCCAGACAACACTTTCTCTACTACAAATTCAACTGCAGGCTTCCCTTGCCTTTTGTACAGAGAAAAGAGGTTTGATAGTGAAGTGACCGTTGGGGATTTATGAAATATTTTGTTGTTGTTGTTGTTGTTGGTCTTGTGTACACAGTGAAATTTGGGTATATGTTTGTTTCTTTATACACTGCCAAACTGAAACAGAAACTCTTGTGACCTAAGGCCCTGGGGAGATCTTATAGCAGCCATCCAGTACCTGGAGGTGGCCTACAAGCAAGCTGGGGAAAGACTTATAATAAGGGCAGTGAATGACAAAACAAGGGGAAATGGGTTTAAGCTGAAAGAGGGGAGGTTTAGATTAGATATTAGGAAGAAGTTCTTCACTGTGAGGGTGGTCAGACACTGGAACAGGTTGCCCAAGGAAGTTGTAGATACCCCCTCCCTGGAAGTGTTGAAGGCCAGGCTGGATGAGGCTTTGAGCAACCTGGTCTAGTGGAAGGTGTCCCTGCTGATGGCAGGGGGGTTGGAACTGGATGATCTTTAAGGTCTTTTCCAATCCAAACCATTCTATGATTCTATGATTCTAACACTGTGTGTCGGAGAGCCAAGACTCTTCTTCTTCCAACACACCTAGCAGTGATTTGGATTAAAGGACAAATTTTGAGTAATTTGTCTGCAAACAGTGCAGATAAATACTAACTTAATTATTGATCAGCAAAAAAACAAACCATGTATTCAGCAAGCAAATAGTGTTCAAAACCTTCTAAATAATTATAACCCTTTCTCCCTAATGCAGAAATTATCCATTACTTAATGTGGCCAGCCGTGTGGAGAACTGGGGTTGCGTTAACGATGCCCTTCTCCTTGTTCTTGTCTACTGTGTTTCATCCTGTAGTCAGCTACAAAATAATGTATGGAGTGAAAAGGATGGTATCTTGATTGTATCCAGCTGTCTGGAACAAGTCAAGGGCAAAGAGGCCTTCCACGTAGCAGTAGATCCATCCAAGCACCCACTAAAGAATACCAGAAATATTAAAATATAAGTCTGTTTTAAGCCTGTTCCTGTCAAAGGAAGCAGGTTGGTTAGATCCAAAGCCAGCTGTGAAAGTATTTAGGTTGTAGCCCTACCTACTGAGGTTAACATCAAAAGTTGCATTTTAATGGTGCTTGGGTTTAGTTAGCCTTACAATCTTTTGGAAAGTCAGCTGTATTTCTCTACAACAAGGAAATTAGTGGCCTTGTGCTCTGGGGGCACAGATTCCCTGAGTTGTAGGGTCCTTCCAAAGCAAGTTTGGTCTTTTTTCATACTTTTTCCAGGCAGCTTCCTATTCCAAAAGTTGGGACTTGGAAGAATTAGCGTGGTCTTTGCACCACTGTAGCCTTCCCCTCCTAAAGCAGACGTGTTGCATCCACACCGTGGCGTTTGCTTGCTGTGCAGGACTGGTTAGCAGCGTGTCACGTCTTTTTTTCTCTCTTCAGGTTTGGCGTGAGTTCCCTGACAGGTTGGTTGGATATCCAGGCCGTCTGCATCTTTGGGACCATGAGATGAACAAGTGGAAATATGAATCAGAATGGACCAATGAAGTCTCCATGGTGCTCACTGGGGCAGCGTTTTATCACAAGGTAATAGACAACTTGTAGTGTGTGAACTGACAACGTGAACCTTTTTTAAAGAGCTCTATGTGTTTCTATCATTGTTTTGTGGTGCCATGATTATGTTTTCTACACCAATCAGAGAACCAATTGCAAAGTTTCCTTTAAGCCTCTTTCAGTTGCTGTGAAAACAGCTGATTTGTCTCTGCCTGTAAAGCCGTTACCTTCATGAACTTACAAAAGAACTCTTGCCAGCATGCATGACCTGTAACTGCATAGCAAATTTTTCAGTGGTTGTAGCTTTGTAACTAGCAGTTTAAGAAAAAACAATGGTAAAGAAATTGGTGTACTGGTCAGGAAAGGAATAATTATACAATTAAGCAACCAAAAATTATTTTCTATCTGCTGAAGTAGTCCTTTGGCTGTATCACAGTTTGCCCATAATCCATCGTTAACTGCCTGCTGTTCAGTGATTGAAATAATTAGTCTCACAGTTACTACATCGGTATTCAAAACTAGCTTCTCCCTCTGTCCTGCAGTATTTCAACTATCTTTACACCTACAAAATGCCTGGAGACATCAAGAATTGGGTGGATGCTCATATGAATTGTGAAGATATCGCCATGAATTTTCTAGTGGCAAATGTCACTGGCAAATCAGTCATTAAGGTGAGACTTTTCTGCAGTGAGCTTTACAGAGTTTAAAAACATGATGTACTCATAAATTTATTTAGTAGGCTTCAATTTATTACTTAATCTTCCTTTTTCTCTCATTTACCCCTGGTATGATGTCTTGTTCTCCTTCCATGGTAGAAAAGCCCTTTTACTTAGAACTTTTATGCTAACTGGGAGCAGAGAATTGTGTTTTACCAGTTGTTTCTAGTGGTTATTTTAGTCATCTAGATGAAGTATGAAAAAGGTAATTTAAATGATAGCTATATATATATGTCTGTGTGTATATACACGCCCACATACATCTATTTTAACTATTTGAGATCACTAGAGGAGAGAAATTGCCAACTGTCCGCAGCTCGCTCTGTCATGGCTTGGCAACAGCTGATTTATAGGAATGTTAATTGCAAGAATGTTAATTGCAAGATCAGCTTTAAATGAACTTTTTTATCCCTGAATTAATTTCCTGACACGTTTCGACACGTTTTCAGATCTGGACATTCACTCTGTACATTCATTTCCAAGTGTGTCAGCCTGGAATGAGATTTAGAGGCCACCAGGCGTTCCTTCAATTAACAGGCTCCGTTTTCCCGTCTGTCCATCATAATTTACCGGGACTGGTGGTTGCATTTCCTAGAAAAGTCTTTAGAAGATAAAGTGTGTGTTTTTGCTATGAAAAAAAGTTTTTGAGCTGTATGAGGGCACGGCAGAATAATTTGGCACCTCTGTGCGATTCGGAGAGTCTCGTGGAGTTTGCCAGTCAGCTATTAACTGGAGCGAGCAAAAGAGCGTCTGTTGGATTAACGTTACGGTGAAGTATGGGAAGCTATATTTCATCGCTGTTATGGCTGCAAGAACAAATGGTGTTTATACAGGGACCTTGGCAGTGAGAAAACAGTCATTAAACAGGAATTAAGGAGCTTGTCATCGCCACTTCTTTTCAGTTACAGAAGGAAAAAAACCCCTCCAAGCCGTTTTTATTGGGCCCCTGTGAATTTTGCAGTCAGCCGGGCCAGATGGAGCTGAATGGGGAGGAATGGAGTGGCTTTTTGGGTTTTTTTTTTTTCCCCTTTTTTTTTTCCCCCCCCCCCCCCCCCAACTTTTTGAGACAGCTCAGCTTACACTGCAGGCATGTTCAGAGGTATTGCACTGCTCTCTGTGCAAGGAGATTAATGTCCCTTCTGTTGATATTTGATGATATCTGCCGTGCCTTTCCGCAGGTGACCCCACGAAAGAAGTTCAAATGTCCAGAATGCACGGCAATTGATGGGTTATCACTGGACCAGACACACATGGTGGAAAGGTGAGTGACCACCCTTTTATTCCTCTGATTGCCTCGTTCTGATCCCTAGGATCTTACCCTGTGTCTCGTTAAATTAGGATCAAAAATGCTCACTGATTGTAGTTCTGTAAATTACCAGTTTTGAAGGAATGTCGCGTGGATTTGATCATTCCTTGAGTCATTCCTACAATGGATGATGTGACACTGAAAAGTGGACCCCTACAAGAAAGGACTTTAGAAGGGCACAATTTTAAGCAGCTTTGCTGTAAAGCATGTAGGACGCATATATGAAATTCAGGTTGTTGGCAGTGCTTTCAGTAATACCACATTTCTGGTTTGCTGTGGAACATCAACTGTAATGAGTATGAGACTTGTATTTTTTTTTTAAACCAGACAGTTGCTAGCTTACCAAAGAGTAGCAAGGATATAAATCATTAATAATGTTATTTGAATTGATGTTTGTATGTTGTCTTGCCTCCAAAGATTGTGAAGCACATTCCTTCCACTAATGAAGGGCTGCACAACTGCACGTCACATTTTTTAACCATAGCAGCATTATTATATTGTTGTGAGAATTTAATTTTGAAATGAAGTATGACTTTGGAAAAGCAGTGAATGCTTAGAGTAAAATACTGAAATTTGGTAAGTTTAAGAGTTGCATTCCCTGCTTTACAGTAAAGTAGCTTCCCAACCTTGACCAAGACACGAAACCTCCTTCTGCCTTGGCTTCTGAACGTGTGAAACAGGGGAAAGTTGCTTAACTTTTACAAAGCTGTTCAGCACCCATGTTTGAAAGGGCTATCTGACAATAAATGCACATGGTAGTTGTTAGGGGGAATTAACCTGAGATCTAGAACTGGCAAAGGCATTTCACCTTAGACTTCTTGGGCTATTGCATCTCTCCTGAAAACTTTGGGAAAAATAATTTGCAGCCGTAGAATTGATGGGGTACCTAAGCAGGGGTAGCCATAGTACTGGAAGAGACCACCAGAAGAGGTAACAAAATAAAACCTTGCCTTTAAAATAGGTTATTTCAGATTTGGACTGAGAGACGTGACATAGTTACCAGTTACCATGGTTATCATCCTAACAGTGAGCTTTTCTCTGTCCTTCTCTTGCAGTACTCAGCAAATTTAAAGTGTCGTATCCATTTATTAGCCTTTAGCAATGTAAATGATATTTATGTATTGTAATATATGCAGTGGACTAATGCAAAGCTGGTTAGTAGGTTGGGAGCTTCTTTACAAGAAGAGTGTGTACGTGTGTGTGTATCTGATGTGTAAACACACATTACACAACACACAAACACACGTATAGTTTGGCTGATTGATTATTAACCACGCATTATGCCTGGCATTGAAGAACGTAACCACCAAGGTTAGTGACAAAGTATTTAGACTGGATTTATAATAAGGCTGGATTAAAAAAAGGAGTATGCAAGTCAGCAGTAAAATGTACCCCATGAAGATGGTAATAATTACTCTGCAGAAAACTTATTAAGGAAGAGGCTGGAAGCTTTGTGGATCTTAAATGTTAGCTAAAGAGTTTGTCCCATGTCTAGTGATTCTGCACTGGCTTGCAGGACGGACTACCTGAAGCCAGTTGAGCTTTCCTGTGATCATATTAGTAGCATTACAACAGCACATAGGAATTTTGGTCATGAACTAGGTTCTCATTAAGGTAAACACTATAAAAACAGAAGATGAAAAAGTGCTTTTTTGTTCCAAGTGCATTATGATGCAGGGTAAAGGTCGTGTTTCCATGTCTCTAGCAATTCCTGTATCCTCAGAGTAAAGTAGCATTGACAGTTTATTGAGAACATGTTTAAACTGTTGCTTTGCTTCGCTGTAGTTTCCAGAATTGGAGATAATTGGGTGGTGGGAAATGTTAAATCAACTGCAAATAACTTTTATTTGCCCAGCCAAAGGAGTATATGCTGGGTTAGAGTCTGGGTGCAGGAGAAAATCTGGGAAGATACACAGTTTGGGTGTATATCCCACCAGATTAGGCTTAGTTTTCAAGAACATTAATATCATACTGAAACTGCATGCAACACCTAGTACCTGTGTTGTTATTATCATCTTCAATATAAGTTCCTTGAAAATCTGAAAGAGATTCTTTTTTTTGAATCTTCTAAGCTAGCCATTCATTTTGAGTGGATAATAAATGATAGCAAGTCCTGGAGCAAATTTTCCTAATTTAGCAGTGAATAAGGCTCTTATGGCTCATACATATATATATATACATATATATATATGTATATATACACACACACTGGCTATTTTCAAAGTCAAGAGAGAAGCTGAATGGAAAAAGTTCTTTCCTCAAGGAATTCTTGCAGTATTATAAAATAACTTTGTACAGATAACTTTACAGTGTTGGGTACCAACAAGAACAATACCTGGGGTATCAGGCAAAGAGCCATCATCAGCTTCACATGCAGCTTCCCAAAGTGCCTGACTCCTTGGTTTTTTTTAGCATTCAGAAATAGTGAGCAGGTAGTTTGAGTTAATTACTTGACTGGATATCCAGGGATTAACAAACCCTGATCCCTGTGAAACAATCAACAAACAGTTGATCAGGGTTGTCATGGGTATGCACTGCATTGGGTGTTAGGTTTCTGGGTCAGAAATAGCAGAGAGATGCCCAGAAAACATCTAGTGATTGTTTTGGGAGTGTAAAAGATTTGTGAAGTCAGTTGTGGAGATCCGTCCAGGAGAAACAAGTTAACTAATCAGTTCTGTTGCACCTTTTGACACTCTCAGTAGAGCCAAAGGAAAGATGAGACAGTTGAACTCTGTCTCTTAAGAGATTTTTTGGAAGGATATTTACAGTGAATCACGGGAAAGCCAACACTGCTATTTTTCCTGCCATGCAAGTTCTCTGAGATAAATAAAAGCCTTCAGTCCCCAGGGTTATTGAGCTCCATCATTAAAATACGTTAACTAAAGAAAGCTTTGAACCAAGAATCCCCTTCTTTCCTTAAGTTAACCTTTACATCAGGTCACGGAAGAAGCTGTAGGAAGATCTCACAATCCCTCTATTTACAGGTGCTGTTTTAGTAGCAACAATTTTTCTGCCTTTAGCATCTTTGCATCTGGCTCTGAAAAATTGAGAACTCTGTAAAATGCAGGCTAGAGGGCAACTGCCTCTACGGGAAATACAACAAAGGGCTGAGCTGCTTCTGCAGCAACATGAACAGCCGTGTCTTATTTAGGACATGTAAGTATTTGTTAGAGTCAAAATAGGAAGGCATTCCCTTAAAGAGGCAAACTGGCCAGGTAAAAGTTGGCCAAAGGCTCCAGGTGCAGAATAACCCTGCCAAAAAAGTATTTGGGTTAAAAGGGAGAGGAAACTGATAAAGTGAGACCTTAAAAGACACAGAAGTTCACCCAGTCTGCCTGGGGCAACAGGGCTCTCCGTTTGGGAGTTCACGTAATCTTAATTCCTTGTTGAGCACAACTGCTTGTTGTTGGCAGAGAAAGGGAATGAAGGAATAATTATTGGAAGCAAACATGCCTGTGTTAGTATGAATCTGCAAAACTATCGCCACAGCCAAGACAAACACCTTCCCTCCATATTCAGATGACGTTACATTCTCTTGGCTACCTAGCTTTGAGTGTTTGATGTTCTAGATAATCCTTTCTGGTTTATATTGCCCCAAAGTGATTTGGAGTTCAAGTGATTTACTTCAGTGCAGGAGATGAAATTTCTGGAAGGAGGTGACTTTCCTTCAAACATATTTTGTGGCTTGTGTATGACATTTCTTTCATCTAAAAAAGCCTGTTTCTGATCTTTGAATTTTATATTTCCTGAAGACTAACTTTTCTGATGCAGCCAAAGTGATCAGAACATTCTGGTTCTTCCATTTTTCATTTTTTCATTAACAATGAAGTGGTTTCTTGGTGGTTAAAGATACTGTACTGCTATGCTTGAGTGGTCTTGCCACCAGAATAAGTTTGGTAGAAGGTTTTCATCTTGTTATTTTCTCATAAGACCTTATCTTTGCTTTGGGAGTGTAACCTCTGGAGGGAAGAGGTCAATTTTGTCTCCACTACGCATTTAATTTTGTCTTTTGCTCTGAGGGTGCCGCTTAGTTCCGGTGGTGACAATGGGTGATCTGATGTGGCCACCTGCCTACCGGGCAGCAGGCTGAGATAACTAATTCATTTCACACCGGCCACCAAGCAGCTGTTACATTACAATGTCTTTCAGTCATTACTGGCAGAGTAATGGATTTGAACCAGTAGACTAGAAGTATTCTTGTATTCCAGAAACCAGTGAGGGCCAGCAGCTGTGCAAACTTCTCACACGCACATCTCCCAGTGCATCTACCTCCTCGCCTCGGAAGTTTGTGCTTTTCCTGCCACGCACAACTTGGAAGTAACAGATAATTTGGACATCTGACATTATCTGAAAATCAGATTTCTTTAGTGTACCTCATGTTGGGCATCAGAAGGATGGACACAGAAACTGGAGAAAACGCTCCATTTCCTGTTCTCTGTAACTTTTCTGTGCCCAGGGCTGAAAGCTCACCCTCCTGATGGGTCACCTGGTTATTGCAGTGGTTGAACAGCTACTTGGGTCTCTTTGCTTCAGTCTGGACTGATGACTCCTTTGCTGTTTCAGATCTGTGGTGCTACCCAGGAGCACATTGTGCTCGTGCCAGGTCTAGAGGTTGCTTCCCACTGCACGTGGTTTGCTCTTACACTCTGAATTCCTTTTCATTGGTTTGCTAGTCCAAAGATTTTGAATCTGGAGGTAGGAAGAAGTATGAGGGGATGAGAAGGTAGGAGAAAATATGCATTTACCTGTATCACAGAATCACACAGAATCACAGAATGTCAGGGATTGGAAGGGACCTCAAAAGATCATCTAGTCCAATCCTCCTGCTGGAGCAGGAACACCTACAGTGTAAATATTTTATTCAAGTGTCACCTGTATGAAGTAGTTTTCTGACACTTTTCTCAGGCCAGAAAATGGCCTGAAAAATGACCATTATAGCTTGAAAGAGCTGTGTGGAGATGCAGCACTTTAACAACCCGAGCTTTCCGTTTTCCACTCATTTACTCGAGTTAAAGAGGGAGCCATGGGATGGCTCAGAGGTTGAGGAATTAATTTTGAAAACCAGTCTTGCTGTCCCATCTACTTCAAAAGAGTGTTTGGGGCAGTGTTGAGCAGTCCCCATCACAAAACTGTCACACTCAGTTGATGTGATTGACCGGGTCTGTTGAGGAAAATTATCCTGGAGCCATAGTGACCCTTGAACGCTTCGAGGGGTCGGGAGAGGCTGGGGTGGTTGGAGAGCAAGAGACCTGCTCTGGGACCGCCTGCAGCACGTCAGCCTCTGGAGCTGACTCCAAGTACTCATTTCTTTTTTGTTTTCCCTTTTGAATGGTGGAAGAAACGTGACCTGTTTTCTCATAGCTGTCTCATGTTATGTATCAGGGACTGTTGCATGATTCTTGGTATATGAAGTTCTTAAAAGCTGCTTTCTAAAGTACTGGCTGAGGTGAGATGTGCCAAGTGTTCCCTACCTTGGTTCCACAGGTGTTGTGAAAGAGTGAAAGGAGCGATGGAAGGTTAAACATCTTTTTGCTGAAGCACGTGGCTGTTCCCTTCCACAGCATTACTGACACTTGAGATTATTAAAACTAAAAGAGTCATCAATGGTCTGATCTTTTTTTGTGCTAATGTGATGCCTTACTGCTCAATATCTCTTTATTTAGACAAGGAAAATAAATTAGTTGGTTTCATTTTATAGGGGTTTTTTTTTTTCAGCTTCACTTTTAAGTTACAGTACAATCAGCGCTGTCTATACACTGAGGCATGTTTATTTTTGTGGGAGAAGACAGAGCTTCTGAAGAAGCCTGGAAAAACCCTGACTTTTTTTTTTCTTCTTTTTCTTTTTTTTTTTTAAAACTCCATTTTCACAAAGGCTTGGTTTTTTTTTTGCAAAACCTTCGTTATGAGCCAAATTGACCCAACAGTGGCCCTTTAAGAGACATGTTGGCAGTTAATCTGTTCTGGTTTACAGCATGTACATTGCTTTAAGAATGACTGGAATTCTAGGGGGAGGGAGAAGGGAAGCTTTGACCTCCATGTGCACATGTGCTGCTGCCAGCATCCCCTTGCTCGTCTCTCTGATTAAATGGATAAATCAAAGAACACCAGCTTCTTTTCAGCTCTCTCTGCAGTGAGACTCTCTTTATTTACTAGTAGCCAGCATGGCTGAAGTACTTCCAAGCACAAGAGGGAAGGTTTCTACTGGTTATGTTGGTGTGGGAGCTGGTAGCCAGCCTGGTTGTTGGGGTTTTTTTTAATTCCATGGGGTTTTTTAATTACACTGCTTTCCCTTTCACCAGATCTGAATGCATCAATAAGTTTGCCTCTGTCTTTGGGACCATGCCTCTGAAAGTGGTGGAGCACCGTGCTGACCCTGTCCTGTACAAAGATGATTTTCCTGAGAAACTGAAGAGCTTTCCCAATATCGGCAGCTTGTAAAGGCAGCTGTGAGACACACCTGAGTGACCAAAAGGACAGTCAAAAAGGTGCTGTGAGGAATAAAAGCCCCTGAAGAAAAAAAACCCAAATCACTAGAGCGGGTTACATCTGAGGGAGATGGGAATGTATGTTGTATTCCAGCATGTTGTCTTCCCTTTACATTGCACACAGAGGTAATGAAAAGCTGAACAACTGCTTCTCTGTTGCTCACAGAGGATTCAATCTATTCATGTGTCCTCCCAGAAATGTCCAACATGCACTTTTCTCCAAAGGAGACCATGCAGCTGGAAGAATAAAACAGAATCTCACTCTCTGTGGTCTGACTGCCATGACTGACCTCTCCTATCGAGTGTGCCGCAGTTCTCTGGTTTGTAAGCATCCATCCATTCAATCTCTGCAATGTGTAGCTGCTCTCTGTTGGGAGGAGCTTATTGCCTGTCTGGTTGGTGGGCCTCTGTCTTTTGAGCTTAATTGTTGGCCTAACTGACTCTGTAACAATTTTTTTCAATTTTTTTTCTGCCTAGTGAGACAAATGTTTATGGTTTTTTTTACATCATCAGCAACAAAAATCTGTGTGGTGTCACATGGTTTAAAGGGCAAAGCATTTTGTGTTACTTGAAATTATTTTGATGTGAATTGAGACACAAAAGAGCTGGGAGGATGGTCTCCTTCAGAGCAGAGACCTGCAGGACAGAACTCCAATTGCTGCACTTCTTCACAGAATCACAGAATATTAGGGATTGGAAGGGGCCTCAAAAGATCATCTAGTTTCTTCCTGCAGAAATCTCAGGTTTTCTGCTGCGTCCATGCAAGAGACTGTGACTCTGTGTCAAAATTAGTTGTATTGTACAAAAAAAAGATTTACCTTTCAGTCCTGCTTTATTTTTGCTTTTCATTGATTGAAACAGAGCAGACAGGTTACAGTTTACAAATCAGTTTTATGTTGCAGCCATACATTGGAACAACAACTATGAAGGAAGGTTTTCACATCTGAATCCTCTTCAGCAAGCAGGGTGTTGCAGTACTGATTTGTTAAAACACTTCAGTTTACAGAAATTCCCAGTTACAGCTTCGATGCACAGAGGTGTGTGTACGTGCAAGACATTGTTAACACACACTTACAGACTCCTGTAAATTACCATTGTTGGAAAAACTGCTGGCTCTTTGCTTGTAATTTAAGGAAGGAACCCATTGCCACTGTCTACCACTCAAACATACAGCTTAGGAAAGCTTCTGAGAAGCTTTACATTTCTCACAGGCATTAGAATTGTTTCCCAATACTGAAATTAACCTGAATTTAAAAATTAAATGCAGCAAAATTAGAAATGAAATCGCCTGGACTGTTACCTCCTGCCCTTTGATATTAAAGATGATCCCTAGTTAGGCTGAGAAAGGAATCTCAGTGAGAAAATGGTTGTTAGCATCTTTGGTAACTGACTGATGTCGCTGTGGGTTTTTGAACTGGTTTTTGAAAGTTATATTACATTGCTGCCAGTTACATCCTACTCGAGGGGCTGTTTTTCTCTTAGACTGTGAGCAACCTTATTCCTTGCATTTTGCCAAACCCTAAACAATAGGACAAGTGTTAGGCATCACGGTTCACCCCCTCTCCTAAGCTGGATAGGCAGCAATGACAGAAACCAAATGAAAGTCAGGCTAGAAACAGGAAACATCTGCTCCTATTTGTCTCACCCCCACTAAGACTTATCTTATTGCCCAACGCAGTGGATGTGCTGTGAATGAAAATCATATTGGAACAATAGCTCTGAGGGGATGCTTCACTTCATAACTCCCCCGGGATGTGCCTGTAAAATGTATCGTCCCTTTCTCTGGGAACGTTTAATTACTAGTAAATGGGGGGGTTATTTTTTTGCTGCAGTCTTTGTTTCATTCCTCAGTTGCCGTGGGAGGGGGGAATTGGGGAGCTAGAAGGATAACTGTTGCAGTGGCAATAACTGCTGTCTGCACAGTGGGCATCAGGAGATGGAGGAAGGTTTGTGGCTCGCTGTTTCTCCTTTGTAGGTTCTCAGGTTCATTCTCATGAACTTTCTTTCCGAATCTTCCTGTTGATTTATGTCCTGGTGCTTGAGCATCAGGAAATACCAGCATATTTCCCTTGAAAAGTTTGCTTTAAAAGGGTAGCTGTGACAGTTGAGTAGTCACTCCAGTGTTGGCTGTTCTTTTGGGGTTGACCTCAGTTTGGCAGGCCTTAGCAGTGTGATAGAGGTTGTAACATCTTCCTCACACGGAGCTGTGAGAAGCTGCTGTGATTTCTTGGTTCTTTTCCAATAAGCCAGGATTTTTTGCACAAAAAGACATGGAGGATTTCAATGAGTTGGTGGGATATTTGTAGGTGAAGACAGCCTGGCCAGCCCTCCTAAACTGGTCTATAGTCTCAGGTCAGTAAAAGGCAACAAGTCCTTGTGCCTGCATCCCAAAGTATGCGAGTGGATTCCTCTTCCACAAAGTACCCAATGACCCATATCAGTTGTGTTTTGTCCTTGGGCATTTTACAGTTGCTTTCATAGAGCCATCTCATTTAGATGGTAATTTGTCTCTTGTTTCTCATGGAGAAAATTGGGCAATTGACTATAAAAAGAGTAAATAAATTGTAAAATGGTCTATTTTCCCTCTATGTTTCTAATTGTGTTGCTCTCAATGCAAAAATCTGTCAAGGTAAGATGTACCTGTATGTCTGATTTGGAGTTGGTTTGTTGTCAGTTTTTAAATTAAGATCATTGTTAACTTGTCATTGTGTATATGTTCTCAAAAACAAAAGGTTAATATTAGTATATTAAAAAGCAAATCCAAGGAATGTTTGTTGTCTTTCACTTCTGGAGCGGCACAAGGAAACATGGATGCATTTAGAAGGGAGAATTGTGGTGACAGGCTGTTTTGCAACATAAATCTGTGTTAAACTTAAATATCCACAGTGTACTTTAGAAAGATCTGTCAGTATTTTGTCTTTCCCATGACTGGAGTTGGATGGTTGTCTTTGAAGTAAAAGTTTGCTCTGCACGAATTCATCCCAGTCACCTCTTTGGAGAGAGTAGTTGTTACTCTAATTTTCTGCCAAGGTTTGACAGTAGCATTTATCTTGGAGAAATAGGGAACAGATCCCTTCACTTTTTGGGAGGAGGGTCAGCAAATGTTGAAGAATTGTGCTTTTGAGCAAAGAGCTTTGGCTGAGTCCTTGAGATGGTGGAATTCAGTGTGGTGGCAACTCTTTGGTTGCAGAAGCACGGCAGCAGGGTCCCTGCCGGGCTGGGCATGGTGCACCTTGCAACTCATGCCTAGCAAGGGGCATGATGTACCACACTGCTTGCCCTGCCAGTCATGCTGAGCCTTAAGGATACATTTATAGCATCACCAACTCTCCCTACAATGTGTTGGCTCTTTGCTTCCTCACAGCTCCACTATCTCATTACAGGACGTGCCAATTTGAGCCCTAATGTTCTGAATTACTCTCTCCTGCCATCTCCAGCTCCTGCTCTTGAACCTCCTGCTGTCTATCATTCTTCTGCTGGTGTGGTTCAAATACACTTTACTGCCACAACTATTTTATCCCTGTCAATTATCAATTATCAGAATCACAGAATCCCAGAATTGCCTGGACTGGAAAAGCCCTTTAAGATCATCGAGTCCAACCATGAACCCAACACTGACAAGTCCCCGACTAACCCATGTCCCTCAGCACTGTGTCTACACGACTCTTCAATCCCTCCAGGGATGGGGACTCCACCACTGCCCTGGGCAACCCCTTCCAATGCCTGAGAACCCTTTCAGCAAAGAAATTCTTCCTCACATCCAAACTCAACTGCCCCTGGGGCAACTTGAGGCCATTTCCTCTTGTCCTGTCACAGGTCTTTTAAACTCAAAGGCCTTGGAGGTACCGGTATCAAGATAATTGTGAGGTGGGATTTAGGAGATGCTAGTTTTGGTTTTAGGTTGTATTGGTAAGTGTTGAGCACTCTGGAAAAACACTTATACTGAGACATGGAAATAGATTTAGGGAGGCAAGTTTAATGTTAAAAATACCTTCAAGATTTGGCATGAATAACCTTCATCATCGATTTCTGGTACCCTGGGTACTCACAAGTAGAGCACCTTTTGATCAGGAAAGATCTCAAAATCCTTAATTAGTTCTGCATAAATCTTCTGTCTAGCCCTTTCACATGGAAGCTGCTGTTGTAACAGGATTGCAACACAACACAGGAAAGAAAAACTAAAGTTGATGGAGCTGATGAGAAAATGGATTTTAAATGCCCTAGCCAGAGATCAGACAGAGTGAGAATGAATTTTTTCATCATTCTTCTTAAAGACTTGCATGTTTGAATTTTACCAAGACTGCTGCAAAGCATGTTCTCTTGTAAACTGAAATGTAAACTGCAGGAAGTTCTTACAATCATGGAGAGTCTCTTCCATCTACTTAAAGCAAGAAACAAACATTCTGCAAAGTTATGTTAGATGAAACCTATGCTAGAAAGTGAGCTGGTCCGTTTGCTACTTCAGTCTGGTCCTGAGGAGTTGGGAAGAGCAGAGCAAATACTAGGCAAGTGTTACACCTATTTTGTCCTTTTTAGGCTAGAAGAAATAATATCTGTCCAAAATTGATAGAAAACTCTAAATACAGTATTCTTTGCATCATTCTGTAGGATCTGAGAGTTATCCTGTAAGCAGGCAATCACTTCAATCCTCCTGCTAACATTGATACATCAGAGAGAGGTGGCATTGGCTTCACAGAGAAATCAGCTGGAACACTTGTGCTTCACTGTTGAGTCGTGGATCCTTCCATTTTATCTCATGCTGTTGTGAGTGAGTAAGATCAGCCTCTTACCTGTTAGTGCAGATAAGCAAATGGAGAGAAGTTGTGATCTACCCAAGGCCTTAGGAGTTGTGTGGCTTAACCAGGATTGAGCACCAAGCCTGTGTTTTAGCAGAACAGCCACTCTTTGTCTGAACTGTTGTTTGGTTGGAGTTTTGGG
>NW_010290844.1:493-4189 GCF_000700745.2 Antrostomus carolinensis | reverse complement strand
TGTAGCTCAGTACCAAGGTAGAGGACCAGTTGTTTGGAGTTTATGTAGCTCAGTACCAAGGTAGAGGACCAGTTGTTTGGTTGGAGTTTTGTGTAGCTCAATACCAAGACCGTTAGCCTTGACTTTCAGCGTCAGCGTGCTCGACGTGGCTTGAAGCCATTTCGAGACATTCCTGGTGCACTCTGTGTAATCTCAGCCTGATGGAAATGGCTGTAAGGCAGTCCCACCTCTGCTGATCTTCAGGATTCCCTTGTCTGCAGCTTCTTGTGGTTGCTTTGAAGGCGAGTTGTGTTTCCCATTAACGGATAACAGCAACAATTGAGGCAATTAAGTGGAGTGGCATGGAGCTAGCAGCACGCGGGGAGTTTTCCGACTGGAAACAGCTCAGCTCAAAGGTTCTCCCTGCAAGGTTGCCTGTTTGCTGTCTTCATTTGTCTGGAAAAGGATCCAGTAATTCTTCTTCACATTTCCTGTACTGGTTGTAAATGCCTGTTTACTTGCACAAGTAGGAAGCGCTCCCGCTGCAGACAGGCATGACAACTCCCAGGAACTGTGGACTGAGATCAGTGCAACTTTGGTCGTGGTTTTGGTAGGTCTCTGAACTTGAATCAGTGCTCAGTACCAGACTGTACACATGGGGGGAAGACAACAGATAAGATGGGCATGGGGGGAAGCAGGTGCTTATAATCCATGTTGTGACTATTTCTGCAGAGTCATAAGGAAAAGAAAATATCAGTTGAATTACTGAGTCACATCTATTGGATTTTTTTTTAACCTCTATTTTAGTCACAGGGGGACTAGAAAAAGGTGAAAGCTGGACCATTTGACCAACAAAAGTGTGAAGAACTTGGGATATACAATTTTAGTTGGTGGGGGACTAGAAAAAGGTGAAAGCTGGACCATTTGACCAACAAAAGTGTGAAGAACTTGGGATATACAGACCCCTATAAGGTTCTCCATGTGTGGTTAGATGTGGTTGCTGTTCCACCTTGTGCTTTTAAGGATGAAGCTTAATTCTTCTGCCCTTCACCCGCATTCTCTGCAGCAATGGGAACCTGTAAAACCTTCTAGTTTTAGTCCCCATTACCCAAAGATTGGGACTGACTGAAAAACACTGATTACAAAGATCTACCTGTCCAGTGTGAACTTCTCATGCTCATCTGGTAGATAAACCCATAGTCCCTTGGAAAGATGGACACCTGAGGTTTTCAGACCAGAGACTCTGTGTTGCCTTCGACGTGTCTGTGTAGCCATACACTGAAAAAAAAACCCCAGTGTTTCTCACCTGCTGGTCCAGCTGTTTGAGAACTTCTTCTTGTGTTTGAAAACTTCTTCTTGTGTTTGAAAACCTCTTCTTTTGTTTGAAAACCTCTTCTTTAGTTTGAAAAGTTCTTCTTTTGTGAAACCTTTCTTTCGATGAAAACTTCTTCTTGTGTTTGAAAACTTCTTGTGTTTGAAAACTTCTTCTTTTGTTTGAAAACCTCTTCTTGTGTTTGAAAACTTCTTCTTTTGTGAAACCTTTCTTTCGAAGGGAGAGCCAGGTCTCTGCAGTTAGTGCTGGGTGCCTTCAGCCAGAGACTGACGGGAACAATAACCCCTTTGCCACACTTCATACCAACAGGCAAGGGAAAAGGCTGGAAGCAGAAAGGACCGTAAAATGAGATCCAGGAATCCAGCAAGGCTGCAGCGAAGGGAGCAGCTTGCTAACTCAGAGCATCTGTCTTCGCCCCCGTGAGTAAGTTACGAACTGAAAAGCAAGAGAAAGTGGAAGATCCTTTCACAAATAATAAACACTTGTTTGTCTCAGATTAAATGCAACACCTTTACATGTGGCCTCCAGCTGGCCCTAAGTAGATGCACCTTGCGTGGCTTTTGCCTTGCCTTGCCAACGAGAAGATTATTGAACATCCATCTACTTAAAGGTTAATAACCTGCTTTTAAAAAGAGGAAGGAAAAAAAGGCAAATCTATGTAGTTTACAGGAAGAAAAAATTGTTTTTCATTAAAACTGCCCGAACTTTGCCCTGCATCAAAGTCACGTTCTCCAGGCGGAGAAGGAACACGTTAACCTGGGTGCTGGAGCCGCATCTCCTGGAGAGAAATTTTTCCATGTGTTTTAAACAACTCCTGTAATGCCAGGAGGAAAGTGTGGCTTCAAGAGAAGAATGTGCATTTCTAACCTGGGTCCTGCCACTATCTGGGGCATCTGTCTATAGAAAACAGAGACTTTTTTAGCTCTTTGGCAACCTTCAAGCCAGGAGCAATTTCTGATCTAAACTCCTGCAACCGGGATGTTACTGAAACTGGCTTTAGGCTCTCAACAGCCTGAGCTTTGCCAGCATCTGGAGAATCTGGCTTTGAGTGCTTGGGGAGGGGAGGAATGTTTCTCCTGCAAGTGAGAGAGGAATGGGTAAGCTTGCACCAGCACCTGCGTTATCCGTTTCTTTGTGAGATGGGAAACAGCCATGCTCCATCTGAACCGAGCTGATGCTCCCAGCCAACTGATGGAAAGACCAGAGGGGCTCTAAGGGTCTCAGGGGGTTGTTGAGAGCTGCTGGGCACCTTCTCAGCTCTGCAAGGACACAAAGGACACTTTCTGGTTCACCCAGCGTCCGGGTGCAGGGGTTTGGGTTCTTACTGGTGCCAGTGGTTCTGTGCAGTCTGAGGGAAGGCAGTCTCAGCTGAGTTTGTTCATGGAGCAGAAATGGTCCTCCCAGAACCCAGTTTTCCTCATGTTGGGCTGGGGCAAGAGACGTGCTCTGGGAACGCATAGGGCTGAGACAAGCACTCCCCTCAGTGCAGGGAGAAGGTACCTCACTCCAAGAAGGACATGGAGTTGCTGGAGCGTGTCCAGAGAGCGTGTCCCCCAGCGGAGCTGGGGAAGGGTCTGGAGCACAAGTGTGCTGAGTTTCCGGTTGAGGGAACTGGGGGTGTTGAGCCTGGAGAAAAGGAGGCTGAGGGGAGACCTTCTGGCTCTGTCCAAGTCCCTTGGAGGAGGGTGGAGAGAGGTGGGGGTGGGTCTGTTCAACCAAGGAACAAGGGACAGGACAAGAGGAAATGGCCTCAAGTTGTGCCCAGGGCAGTTGAGATTGGATGTGAGGAAGAATTTCTTTGCTGAAAGGGTTCTGAGGCATTGGAAGGGGTTGCCCAGGGCAGTGGTGGAGTCCCCATCCCTGGAGGGATTGAAGAGTCGTGTAGACACAGTGCTGAGGGACATGGGTTAGTCAGGGACTGGTCAGTGTTGGGTTCATGGTTGGACTCGATGATCTTAAAGGGCTTTTCCAATCCAGGCCATGCTGGGATCCTGTGTGATGCCCAAGGAGCAGTGTCTGGCTGGGGAACCCGGCAGAGCCGAGGTGGAGGAGAGGGTGGGTGAGGCTTGGAGGCCTCTGCCAAAGCGGAACTGGGAGGGGAGGGAACATGGGACATAGGAGTGCTCTCAGGGGGGACGGTCCCCACGCTGCCAGCCCTGGGTGCCTGAGGCTCCCCAGCTCCTCTGCATCCTGTTGCCAAATCACTTCTCCCCGTGTTGGCCGTGATGGATTCCCAGTTGCTTTGTTACTGCTTGGGAAGGGCTGGGAGACCTCTAGGAGCCCTACAAAGCTTCAGCTCTACCAGAAAGCCAGAACCACCATCTTCCTCTCATCCCTGTGGCCACGGTGCCCTTGGGACTGGCTAAACACGGAGCCTCGGGCGG
>NW_010290844.1:0-437 GCF_000700745.2 Antrostomus carolinensis | reverse complement strand
AGCCCAGAGCAGGTTGGCAGGATGTCCCCATGCCGGACTGGAACCATCTCTTTGTACCGGAGAGACAGCGGGTCCCTGAGCTGCCACCTGTTGTTAATCTACCCCCGGCTAATCCATCCTGCACTGTGTCAGCAGTTCAAAAGGGCACTGTTAGTATTTTTTGCCAACTTCAATTAACGTGAGATTTTTTTTTTTTTGGAGGCCCCTCTGATCACATTTCATCCGTCGTGAAGCAGGAACAAAACCAGCCGCGTTGCACTTGAGAGGAGAGAAGAGAAAGGAGTTTTATTTGCAAATCAAAATAACAACAATAATGTTTGTAACTCCTCGGCTGGGAAGGAGGAGAATTCCCAACCATCCCAACTCCTTTCAAAAAGTGGGGGAAAAAAATAAATCAAAACTGGTGCCGAAAAATGTCAGTCCCTGCCCCCCCCCCC
>NW_010290843.1:0-1591 GCF_000700745.2 Antrostomus carolinensis | reverse complement strand
GGGTACTGGGCTGGAACTGGGCTGAACTGGGCTGTAACTGGGCTGAACTGGGCTGGAACTGGGCCGAACTGGGCTGTAACTGGGCCAGACTGGTCCGCACTGGGCTGTAACTGGTCCGGACTGGGCTCTAACTGGTCTGGATGGGGCTGTAACTGGTCCAGACTGGGCCGTAACTGGGCTGTAACTGGGCCAGACTGGTCCAGAACTGGGCTGTAACTGGTCTGGACTGGGTTGTACTGGTCTGGACTGGGCTGCACTGGTCCAGAGTGAGCTGTACTGGTCCAGACTGATCTGAACTGGGCCAAACTGGTCCCGAACTGGGCTGTAACTGGTCCGGACTGGGCTGTGACTGGGCCAGACTGGTCCAGACTGGGCTGTAACTGGTCCAGACTGGGCTGTAACTGGGCTGAACTGGGCTGCACTGGTCCAGAGTGAGCTGTACTGGTCCAGACTGATCTGAACTGGGCCAAACTGGTCCCGAACTGGGCTGTAACTGGTCCGGACTGGGCTGTGACTGGGCCAGACTGGTCCAGACTGGGCTGTAACTGGTCCAGACTGGGCTGTAACTGGGCTGAACTGGGCTGCACTGGTCCAGAGTGAGCTGTACTGGTCCAGACTGATCTGAACTGGGCCAAACTGGTCCCGAACTGGGCTGTAACTGGTCCGGACTGGGCTGTGACTGGGCCAGACTGGTCCAGACTGGGCTGTAACTGGTCCAGACTGGGCTGTAACTGGGCTGAACTGGGCTGCACTGGTCCAGAGTGAGCTGTACTGGTCCAGACTGGGCTGTAACTGTGCCAGACTGGTCTGGACTGGGCTGTAAATGGTCTGGACTGGGCTGTACTGGGCCATACTGGTCTGGACTGAGCTGCACTGGTCCAGAGTGAGCTGTACTGGGCCTGACTGGGCTATAACTGGTCTGGACTGGGCTGTGACTGGTCCAGACTGGGCTGTAACTGGTCTGGACTGGGCTGTAACTGGGCCAGACTGATCTGGACTGGGCCAAACTGGTCTGGACTGGGCCATACTGGGTTGGAACTGGGCTGTCACTGGTCCGGACTGGGCTATAACTGGGCCACACTGATCTGAACTGGGATGAACTGGGCTGTAACTGGGCCAGACTGGTCCAGAACTGGGCTGTAACTGGTCTGGACTGGGTTGTACTGGTCTGGACTGGGCTGCACTGGTCCAGACTGAGCTGTACTGGGCCAGACTGGGCTATAATGGGCCAGACTGAGCTGTACTGGGCTGAACTATGCTCTAACTGGGCCAGACTGGTCCGCACTGGGCTGTAACTGGTCCAGACTGGGCTGTCACTGGTCTGGACTGGGCTGCACTGGTCTGGACTGGGCTGTAACTGGGCCAGACTGGTCCACACTGGGCTGTAACTGGTCCAGACTGGGCTGTAACTGGGCTGAACTGGGCTGCACTGGTCCAGAGTGAGCTGACTGGGCCGTAACTGGGCTGTAACTGGGCCAGACTGGTCCGCACTGGGCTGTAACTGGTCCGGACTGGGCTCTAACTGGTCTGGATGGGGCTGTAACTGGTCCAGACTGGGCCGTAACTGGGCTGTAACTGGGCCAGACTGGTC
>NW_010290842.1:624-2609 GCF_000700745.2 Antrostomus carolinensis | reverse complement strand
CCCCTGTCACCATATCCCCCATGCCCCCCCCATGTGTGTCCCCCCCCGTGTCCCCTCACCCATGATCTCCAGCTGGACGTGCAGGAAGTTCTCGGCCTCGTCCTGGAGGGACCCGTGTGAGCGCAACGGCACCGGCAGGAACCCAAACTGGGACCAGTTACACACCCAGAGCTGCACCTCTGCGGGGACACCGGCACTGGTGACACTGGGACCAGTTACACTGGGACTGGTTAAACTGGGACTAGCTAAACCAGGACTGGTTACACTCCACTAGTTAAACCGGGACTGGTTACACTGGGACTAGTTACACCAAGACTAATTAAACCAGACCCAGTTAAAACCAGGAACCAGTTAAACTGGGGCCCACCCAACACCAACACCAACCCAACGCCAGCACCAACGCCAAGTCAACACCAACCCAATACCAGTTACACTGGGACTGGTTAAACTGGGACTAGCTAAACCAGGACTGGTTACACTCCACTAGTTAAACCGGGACTGGTTACACTGGGACTAGTTACACCAAGACTAATTAAACCAGACCCAGTTAAAACCAGGAACCAGTTAAACTGGGGCCCACCCAACACCAACACCAACCCAACGCCAACAACACCAACACCAATCCAACACCAACATCAGCCCCAAAACAACACCAACCCAACGCCAACAACACCAACACCAATCCAACACCACCAATGCCAACCCAAAGTCAACACCAACACCAGCTCAACGCCAACCCAACGCCAACACCAATCCAATGCCAACCCAACGCCAACACCAATCCAATGCCAACCCAACGCCAACACCAGCTCAACACCAACCCAACGCCAACACCAGCTCAACACCAACCCAACGCCAACACCACCAACACCAATGCCACCAACGCCAACCCAACACCAACGCCAACAATGCCAACACCAAGGCCAACGCCAACAACACCAACACCAACATCAACGCCGCCAACACCAGTGCCAACCTAATATCAACACCAACACCAATGCCAACCCAAACCCAACACCAACACCAACCCAACACTGACACCAGCCCAAAATCAACCCAAAACCAACATCAACCCAACGCCGACACCAGCTCAATGCCAACCCAACACCAACCCAATGCCAACACCAACGCCAACTCAATATCAACACCAACCCAATGCCAATCCAACACCAACCCAACATCAACACCAACCCAACACCAGTTCAATGCCAACACCAACACCAACCCAACACCAACACGAGTTCAATGCCAACACCAATGCCACCAACACCAACGCCAACCCAAAATCAACCCAAAACCAACACCAACCCAACGCCAACACCAGCTCAACGCCAACCCAACACCAATCCAATGCCAACCCAACACCAACACCACCAGTTCAACACCAACCCGACACCAACATCAGCTCAACGCCAACTCAACACCAACAGCAACCCAACACCAGCTCAACACCAACACCAACACCAGTCCAACACCAAGACCAACCCAATGCTAACACCAGCTCAATGCCAACCGAACACCAACCCAACACCAACGCCAACCCAATATCAACACCAACCCAACACCAAGGCCAACCCAAAGCCAAGGCCAGCGCCCCCCGGCCGCCCCCTCACCCGCCTGCCGGCAGGAGAAAGCGAAGACGATGATGTCGTCGAAGGCGCCGGTGTAGTCGGGGTGGGGCGGGTAGAAGGCCAGCGCCCGCGAGGCCGCCTTGCGCAGGTCCAGCAGGAAGGTGGAGTGAACCATGGGCGCCGCGAAGCAGCCCCGGCGCTCCCGCTTCCGGATGGGCAGGTAGGCCGGGGTGCGCCGGTAGTAACCCTGGGGAAGGAGGAGGCGGCCATCTTGGTTCAACCCCGAGACACCCAAGGGACATAAAGGACAACAGGGGACACAAGAGACCCAGGGGATGTGGCACCCAGGGGACACCAGGAACATGGCACCCAGGAGACTCATGGGATGTGGCACCCAGGGGACCCAAAGGACAC
>NW_010290842.1:0-538 GCF_000700745.2 Antrostomus carolinensis | reverse complement strand
ACCCAAGGAACACAGAACCCAAAAGATGTGACACCCAGAGGACTCTAAGGATGTGACACCCAAGGGATGTGGCACCCAGGGGACACTAGGGATGTGGCACCCAGGAGATCCAGGGGATGTGGCACCCAAAGGACACAGAAGACACAGCACCCAGGGGACACAGAACCCAAAGGATGTGACACCCAGAGGACTCTAAGGATGTGGCACCCAAGGGATGTGACACCTAGGGGACCCAAAGGACACAGCATCCAGGGGACACTAGGGACATGGCACCCAAAGGACACAGAAGACACAACACCCATGGGACACAGAACCCAAGGGATGTGACACCCAAAGGACACAGCACCCAGGGGGACCAAGAGGATGTGGCACCCAGAGGACACAACACCCAGGGGACACAGAACCCAAAGGATGTGACACCCAGAGGACTCTAAAGATGTGACATCCAAGGGATGTGGCACCCAGGTGACACTAGGGATGTGGCACCCCAAGGACACAGAAGACACAACACCCAGAGGACACAGCACCCAGGGGGACC
>NW_010290841.1:0-18678 GCF_000700745.2 Antrostomus carolinensis | reverse complement strand
CCCCTGTACTGGGCACTGGTGAGGCTGTACCTTGAGTGCTGGGTTCAGTTTTGTGCCCCTCACTCCAAGAAGGACATTGAGTTGCTGGAGTGTGTGCAGAGAAGGGCAAAAAAGCTGGTGAAGGGCCTGGAGAACAAGTTTTATGAAGATCAGCTGAGGGAACTGGAATTGTTTAGTCAGGAGAAGAGGAGGCTGAGGGGAGACCTTATTGCTCGCCAGAGGAGTAGTGAGGTGGGTGTTGGTCTCTTCTGCCAAATAGCAATTGATAGGACAAGAGGGAATGGCCTTAAGTTGTACCAGGGGAGGTTTAGGTTGGATATTAGGAAAAAAGACTGTGATAGTTTCACTAGGCTAGTCCTTGGCTAGCAGCCAACACAGCTGTTCACCAACTTTTTCCATGCTCAGGCTACACTTAGGGTCCTGGAGCAACACCTCTCTCTGACAAGCAAGAAGCACAATATGGGTCAGCTCTGGGCTAATTAACTCTATCCTAGCAAAACCAGGAAAAACTCTTCACTGAAAGGTTTGTCAAGCGTTTGAACAGGATGCCCAGGGAAGTGGTTGAGGCAGTGGACCTGGAGGTATTTAAAGGATGTGTAGATGTGGTACCTGGGGACATGCTGTAGTGGTGAACTTGGCAATGCTAGGTTTAGGGTTGAACTAGATGACCATAATGGTCTTTTCCAACCAAACTATTCTATGATTCTATGATTCAATGACTGTAAAGTAGTCAACATCTCAGTGTATCCCTCATATTTAACAGATACATTAATTGCATAACTCTGATAACACATCTTTTTTTCCAATACTGCCTAAAAGTCTGATAATCTGCCCAAGATCATTGTTGTATATGGTTGCAATATGGTTTTACAAATTTGATGTCAGTGTTAGTGGCAGGATCGTTAGACGATGAAAACACCAACCATGCAATTATTAATTACTCATAGAAAATAATTACTATGGAAACTCAAATGTAGGAGGAGAGGTTGCTTAGTGAATCTCTGTTGGAAGAACATAAAGGTTTGCACAGGAGAGGTGTGCAGACTAGACTGGGAGTTGGATGAGTTTTTCAGATTCAGTAAGTTTTGCAGAGCACCAATGGAAAATTGTTGAGTCTAATTTACTTGACTGGCTTTTTGGTGGTCTACACGAGGATGAGATGAATCTCATCATAAGCATATTTATTTCTGTTTTGACAAGAGGTGATTAGACCAGCTATAAGTAGTTACACCATACAAGTCTGAAGCTTGGTAAAGTGAATATTTCTCCTTGTGATTTAAGGCAATCTCATTTGCTGTCTCAGAAATGTCAACTTTTATGACCTTCTTTCTTATCTCCCTCCTAAATATGAGGATATTTTGCTTTGAGCAATACCTAGGAGGTAAACTCTGTTCTGGAAAAATATGTAAAATGGATTAAATATTTCAGATTTTTTATTTGTCTGAAAGGGCTGCCAGGTGATAACAGTGAGACAGCTGGGACACAGGGGTAAGTTACTACTACATCTGTTAAACTATTACTCAATTTCAGGCACCTATGCCAGAAAGACTAGCTAGCTCACTGCATGTATTGATCCCAAATAAATTCTATTGATTTAAAGAAAGTTTTAGCCTAGTTGCAGAGCCAGACTCTGCATTTAATCTCAAGAGTTGGAGGAGTTCAAAATCTGACCTTTGAAGGTGACTGGGGTACAGGTAAATCTGCCCGTGGGCCTCAGTTCACTGTCTGTCCACAGCCTAGTAACAATTATTATTAAAGTATGCTTTTGATCTAAGCTGTGCATGTTGGGAAAAATCAGTCCATTTCCCCAGGCAAACAGAGGTAAGTGTTGGTAAGTTTAAAAGGTGAGTAAACTCACCAACTTAATGTTTCCGGCAAGACAATAAAAAAAAAGCAGGTGAAACTTCTAATGCCCAAAGTAGAAGAGGGTAAATTTCAGTTACATCAGTATAAACCCTGTTTCATTATGTTCTTTTTTTAAAAAAAAGAACATTAGCATTAGTGTATTAACATTAACCTTTTACACAGGTCGCATATCTGTGGAGGGGTCGTGGTCATCCTAGAGATAATATTTGTCACATTCAGCTGTGAGAAGTATGGAAAGTCACTGTTCCCTGTCCCTCATTTGGAGGCTTGTAGTGACCTTACCACTTGGTCCTGATCATGTATTGAGGAGGTACTCTCCCTGTGTGACCCACCCTTGGAGTTTCATGCATTACCTGTATCATTTGGTTACCCAATTTTAAATCTCCAGGTTACACACTTGCAATGTTTATCTTAGTTTTCCAGACACCAGCTAGATATACAATAAGGAAAATAATTTTGTAGAGTCAGTTTGGGTGGAGGCAAAAGGATATCAAAATGAAAGCAAGGAATTATCCAGCCTGATTTAAAGTTAACCCCCTCAGGCTATTGTTCACTAACTCAGTACTGCCAAGGAACAAAACAATTCCCTTGTTCATCCTGGAAACTGGTTTTATATTCTCATAACAAACTACTTTTCCAGCAATCCAGACACTCTCCTACTGGGAAACATTATCACCTGAAACAAATTTTGTTCCATGCCTGTGAGTCAAACCTTCAAAGCTTTTCATAGGTGACCCTGTAATGGGGTGAAAAAAAAGCTGACAGAGTAAGCAAGAAAGTACTCAACTTCCAGATGAACAATGCACAAAAGGCATATAAAAGAGGCAGTAACTAAAGACAAAACTAACAAACACAGAACAGCTCATTCCAGACAGCCAGGGTTATTTTCAGGTGCTGTCTACACTAGACAAATCAATTGACTGTAATGTCCTTCAACTGTTGGTAAGTGCTCTTAAGTCTCAACGAGAACAGATTTGCTGCAACTTTTCAGTGGCTGTCACTGGTAGTTCTCCAGAATTTGTGTGCCTGGGAAAGTTCACTCCACTACTGGGGTAGATAATACACATCCCATTGCTTTGCCATCTGCAGCAAGCAGAGCTAACCTATCTCTCATCTATTGTCTTTGCCTGGCCTGAAGCCATCTAACCACAGCCATGATATCATATGTTCTACAGAACCTACCTTGGAAGTTATTGTCTTTTTTTCAATAAGCAGTTTCTGGTACAGAAGTGTCTTTTTTTCCTTGTCGGAAACCATGTAGTTCCTTCCAGCTGTCCCTTTCTTGATCTCCAAAGGATGAGGAGTCTTACCAATTCCTCGAGTATATGGCACCTCAGCTGTGCTAAGTAATATTGACTTTTTTTTCCCCAATGATTGAGAACCAAAGGCTGAAGAGGGGAAAGGCCTGGAGACAAAGCCACAAACTTCTGAAAACTTAGGGAAGTTATAATTAAATAGGTATAATATCAGAGCGAGACCATCGGTACTGAATTCTTCCCCGAAAATCCATGGCTGCTTGAAATCATGCCAGTAGTTCAACAGGCAGGCAGCTTGTGATAACTGAAATGCAAGATTGAGAAGGTTGCATGTAACAAGTCCATTTACACGGTTGGGTTTTTAAAAAAACTAAAAAACAAACAACAAAAACCAAACCAACCTTACTTAAGCTGCCTCTGTGTACCTAGTCTGCAGCTGTGCAGAATCAGCTCTTCAAGAAATCTGGTTCTGCCATTTGTGCAAGGTACAAATAGAAACTTGAATCTCTTCCTCACTTTCATGGTTTTACAGAGGTTAGAAAATGGACCAGAATGCAATGTCACACTGTGCTCATTCTTCAGCCATGCTTACTTAGGTTTTCATAGGTGGGGTGTAACATAAATAAGACTTAACAGGGCTTTTGAATTGTCACCTGGGGCAATGGAAATATTAAAAAATAATAATAATAATAATTAAAAAATCACACTTTCATTATTAAAATCTCTTAAATGAAGATCTAATTTTGTTTTCATAATAATTGAGTGGGGCACATAGTCCTTGTCATGTATACTATAGAATGGCTGGAAATTGAAAAATATTTTATTCCAGGCAATTTCACTAACACTGCCCTGAAGGTTTATGTCTTACACATAAACCTTTCTTTAAGTGCCACTTATGAATCTTTGTAGTACTTCCCATGTACTTCCCATGTAATTACCATGGAACTAGGTGATCTTTAAGATCCCTTCCAGCCCAAACCATTCTATGATTCTATAATTCTATGTAGTTTCTACAGTCAACACAGGCCTCAAAACAATGCAACTATCACTTCTTCTGTGAGTAGAAAGTAAGAACTGCACTTTTGTTTATTTTCACCACTGTCCTCAACATCATTTGAAAATCCTCTTTAAGGCTTGACAAGCATTTACAGTTGTAGCTTGAGTTGTCTCAAGAAAGGGGAACAGCACAGCATCTCAACGTGAGCTCAAGCCATCTTCCATACAATCTTGATAGGCCAAGCTTGAGCAAGACCAAAAATAAAATGGGGAATTTTCTTTTACTTATGCCTAATTTTAACTTCTCCTGGCAACCAGAAGGGTGAACAGAAAGCTGAAGCTCATGAAGTTCAGTGTAGCCTGTGTTTCAACTATATGCAATAGCTAGTGTGTTGTAAATTCGTACGTTAATCTAGCTTCCCTGTGTAGACAAGCTGTGAAAGCAAAACCTACTAGGAAAGTATATGTACATATGGTCACATTGAACTGAGGCCAAACTGACTGCTTAGGTCTTCAGAAAGCAGAGCACTTACAAAATGTTAAGGCAAGAGTACATCAAAACCATTACAGATATACAGGCTCTTCCCCAGTTAACACTACAAATACCTGGGCCTGACAGCAAGAGACACTGAGAAATAGAACAGTGATTAAATCTAAAAAAAAGTGTTTTTTTTTTTTTTTTTTTTTTCATTTAGAGCTTCATAGTGGTGAAAGAGGAACTGACCAGTTTTGATTTTGATGCAGAGCAAGTTATTAAAACAGTACTTTTACACTCAAGTAATACAGTAATAAGACAGGCTCAATCAAACAAAAATAATGTTATTTGTGTTATACTTCAGCCTTTTTGATGTTGCTCCAATAAAATAAGTAGTCCATAGTGATGCTCTGGGCCCTTTGAATGTATAATTCACTATATCCCTAAGACAGGATGTATCTGAAATGTGGTCTTCACATGTACCCTATTTTCATACTTCTTGTGTAAAAGAAAACTTGTCACATACATTAATGATTGACAAGAGTTCAGAGTCCTTTGGGGAAAAAAAAAAAATAATAATATGGTGTTACCCCAATATGGTTTTCCAGGAGGGCTTAAACATACATATTTCAGCAACAAGCAGTTTTCTAAAATCTGGAGGGATCAAATGAATTCCACATCAGTTATTCTTATTGGGAAGGGATGAGTTTCAACTGTACCAAAATCACAGTGATATTTTTTGGGAAAAAAATGTATCTTCCAGATACACTCTTCCCATCTGTTGCTTTTGCTCATTAGTTAGTCTTGAGTACTCTCACTAAAACGGACAGTAATTTCAGTCACATGCAGCATACACTATTCCCCAGAGTTACAGTAATTCAGGGGAAATTTTTCAGGAATGCAGGAAGAAAAAATGATCACAGGTTGTTGTACTTTCCTATTCCTCTTTTGAATCATGACAATAAGTCAGACTTCTGTGTTCAGACAGAAAATCAGGCCCTGGCATGGGGTCAGTCTTGTTTCCCTTATTTTAAGAAATCTGTCCTTGACTTTGCTGTGTAAAATGCAGTGTAGTAGTTTGGCTCAGAGTAGTAACTGTAGGGGAACACAAGGACAACCAGCCGGTCCTTGCTTAAAGAGTAGCTCTTGAAACATAATATTTCACCTTCTGCTGCTTTACCTTTTTCTTTACAGTTTGGCACTGCCATTGAAGAATTTCAGCAAAAGAAATTTGTAAAACATCACTGCCACTGAAATCAGAAAGCCAGATTGCACAAACCAGCAAGAGATTTTTTTTTTTTTTTTTTTTTTTTTTTTTTTTTTTTTTTTTTGTTCAGTGGTCAGGAGAACCAAACCAACCTACACAGTTTGTTTGTGAACCTTTCCCAGATTCTGGATCAGTAGAATGGTATTCATTTTCACCCACAGGGTTACAAATGCCTTCCACTATCCTTGCAAGATAGCTCTTCAACAGCAATAATTCACTCAGTCTACTGAAACATGCCCTCATACTTCAAATCCTGACCACTGAAACACCTTCTTTCGTGTTTTATTGCAAACTGCTTGTAACTCCTGGTTTACTTAGACCTTAAATTTGTATTTATTTACTTTAGCACACTTAGAACTCTCATATTCATGGGCTTTGGATCAGAAGAGCATTGATATGTGAATTTTGCTTTCCACAAATGCAGTCTCTAAAAGCTTTTTGAGAGGTGTAAGTGAAGGTCCTGTATTGCCATGTGCCTGTAGAAAACCTCAGACATGGTATGGGGATCTTATACTTTCAGCAGCACATGCAAAAGGCAGAGAGAGGAGTCATTTCCAAGTCAATAACATGTGGCTGTAAGCAAACCCAATCAAACTTGATATTGCTGCACATGGATATAAAAAATTTATAAGACCGATTTTTTCATTGGAAAGAAGTAAAACACAAGTTATCCTGTGTTCTTTGTTATTCTGGAAAGTGTTGGCAGTAGATAAGAGTGACTGAAGGAAATGAGCAGCTCCCCTGATTGCCAAAATGTAGGCTCACTGTTGATGTTGATATGGTTTGTAGGCACAGAAACAAAATGTCTAGAGATTTAAAAGCTAACAGGTGAAATCCTGGCTCACATGAAATTACAACGTGTTTTGTTACCAACTAGAGAGACAGAAATTTTCCGGCCCTTCATATAGTTGGCCATATAGTCCTTGATGGACTTGAAACATCCTTCCAAAGGTGACTTGTGAAGGACCAGACATCCTGGAAAACAGCCTGATCTGAGCCCAGCATTTCCAAGTTACACACGTGAGGATTAAACACTGTAAAATGGTGTGTAAGAGTTACTACTCAGTTCATTCTTCATGTAGTATGCTCAGCTAATAAGTGCTGTAATTTCCATTATTAAATGCTTTTTCTTCATCCAGTATGAAATGTAAAACCTTTGAGACTGTTCTCATGCACCCCATTAAAATGAAATTGTCTCTAAAATGAGCTGATGAACTCAGTTGAAATTGCAGTCCCGAGGTATCATTTGCCCCTACTGCAGCTCTTCAATTTCATCGTAACGGCCATCCTTATTAGCATTGCTCCTATCTAAACACAGAGTGATTCATGTCACCTTCACAAAGGTTAGTAGAGCAAGGAGTGGAAGGAGAAAGGGAATTAAGTCTTTTTGAGCTACTAGGATTGTTCCTTCAAAGAGGGTTGGTTCCAAGAAGAAATATTGCCATTGACAAACTCCTCCAACCTGAATGTAATTAAACATAAATAGTTACTAGCCTGTAACTCCAGTGGAGAGGGATAATTTTGGTTACTAATGGCCTTTGTCCTCCAAGTTGCTCTTTTCCAGATCTAATTATGCAGTATAAATGAGTGCCTATGTAAAGACAGACGCGGTGCAGGTGGGGACCCCAGGCTCCACAGTGTTTGTGACCTGCAGCCGTTGGTATACAACCCCTATTGCCTGAACAGATGAAAGCTAACATCAAAACTACCAGGAATGAAACATTTCACTTTCCATATAATTTTTAAGAAGCTTTCATCCCATGAAACATTTTAATATTTCAACTGTTCATTCACTTCAAGATGAAAACGCATGTGAAAGCACTGTGATACTGGTCTTCCTTGGCTCATTGGGTTTGTGAGCCAAATACACCTCACAGACATTTCTCATAAATTTGGAGGAATTTATATTGACTTTGGTGGACTTCCTCCAGATTTCAACTGATGTAAATAAAAGCAAATTTTGGCCCAATAATCAAGAGTCTGACATATCTATCAGCAATTAAATATACTTAATGTGAAAAGACACAGATTGCTATCAGTAGAGGCAGACACTACTTCATTTTGACATGATGTCTCACCAGGGTTAGTCAAAGCCAGTAAAACAAATTTTGTGTTTGCTTTCCAACCCTTAACACTGAAACAATTTTGTTTCTTCACTACCTGGGCAGTGATAAGTCCTGGGGAGCTCCTGTGACCTCCCACTTTACCCCTGTGATGTAACACAAACTCCTCCAGTGAGCCCAGTATTAAATGTCTCTCAGAGCTCACAGATTGCCTTATCTTTCCCAAGGCTTGTCGTGTCCTTTACTCCAACCTCTTTCATAGTGAACAAATCAAGGCCAGACCTCAGGAGCCTTTCTGCTGCATTTCTTCCTGTCCTTTCTCACTCTGGCAATGAGGTGCCTTCCCCTCATGCCAGTAGTTATTTTATTGTAGCTGGATTGAGCTACTTTTTCAGTCTCTGGAGTAAAAAAGTCAAATGCAATGCTTTAAATATTCTAGGTGGTATATTTTACATTTCAGGACTACAAAACATCCCTTCACTGGGTGATAGCCTTCTTGTGCAAAGCTGTGGATGAATCTCTTTAGGTCACTGGCAACTTAAAGATTCAGAAATTCTGGTTGAGAATAAGAACTTTCAAGGAGGTTTAACATCTTGATGAAACAATTGATATAAAATTAAAACATCTTGTTTTCTCATAGCAGAGCAATTTGCTTAAATTGCTAATGGCTGAATGGAACTTGTGCTGTTACCTGTGTCAGGACACAGCAAGAGCAGGGCTGCCCTGTGATGAGGGATAAGTTGAGAGCAGAAGACAACTTAGAAACTTAGAGCAGTCACTGTCCTCGCTGACAGGGGAGTCCTATGGGGGACTGGGGACCAGTGACAACATCTGTTAACAGCCCTAAACATGGCAAGGGATGAACTATGTCAAAGGTTCAGTCAGGGGGTCCCTGCAGGAGCAAAGGAGAAAGGGCTGGACCCAGGGCTGGTAGTTAACCATAGTGTGTGCCTGAGAGGTCCATTTGGGAGATGAACTAACTACAGTGCAGGTCTAAGGTCTACTGGGGAAGAAGGTTTAGAGGACATGGGTAAGCAGGGGTCTCCTGGGAGCCTGGTCAAGATAATTAAGCCTTATTAGTGCTCTCAGTTTCCTTACAACTCGTAGCAAAAAGGGGTCATAAAACTACTGGATCAATTTTCCTGGTATCTAGGGAGCACAGGCCCACTCTTGATCTTGTGTAAGCCAAACCAAGAATCATCACATTTGTTCAGCATCCCACCATTCTTAGGTTATCACAATCAAAGGAGTTCAGTTGCACACACCAATGATGCCTATCATTCGAAAGACAGTATTTCTGTCTGGATGGTCACACTCAAAGAGTTGTGGTCAACAGCTCAAAGTCTGAGTGGAAACCAGTGACAAGTGGTGCCCCTCAGGGTTTGGTATTGGGACCGGTGTTCTTCAACATCTTTGTCAGAGACATGGACAGTGGGATTGAGGGCACCCTCAGCAAGTTTGTGGATGACACCAAGCTGAGTGGTGTGGTTACATGCTGGAGGGAAGGGATGGCATCCAGAGGGACCTGGACAGGGTTGAGAGGTGGGGCTGTGTTAACCTCATGGAGTTCAACAAGGCCAAATGCAAGGTCCTGCACCTGGGTCGGGGCAACCCCAGGCACAAATACAGGCTGGGTAATGAATGGCTTGAGACCAGCTCTGAAGAGAAGGACTTGGGAGTGGTGGTAGATGAGAAGCTGAACATGAGCAGGCAATGTGTACTTGCAGCCCAGAGGCCAATATCCGTGTCCTGGGCTGCATCCCGAGCAGTGTGGCCAGCAGGTTGAGGGAGGTGATTCTCCCCCTCTACTCCGCTCTTGTGAGGCCCCACGTGGAGTACTGTGTCCAGTTCTGGATCCCCCAACACAAGAAAGACATGGACATTTTAGAACAAGTCCAGACGAGGCCACCAGGATGATCCGAGGGCTGGAGCACCTCTCCTATGAGGACAGGCTAAAAGAGTTGGGGCCGTTCAGCCTGGAGAAGAGAAGGCTTAGGGGAGATCTTTTAGTGGCCTTCCAGTACCTGAAGGGGGCCTACAAGAAAGCTGGGGAAGGACTTTTTATAAGGGCAGTTAATGACAAAACAAGGGGAAATGGCTTTAAGATGAAAGAGGGGAGGTTTAGATTAGATATTAGGAAGAAATTTTTGACTCTGAGGGTGGTGAGACACTGCAACAGGTTGCCCAAGGAAGTTGTGGATGCCCCCTCCCTGGAAGTATTTCAGGTCAAGTTGGATGAGGCTTTGAGTAACGTGGTCTAGTGGAAGGTGTCCCTGTGATGGCAGGGGGTTTGGAACTGGATGATCTTTAAGGTCCCTTCCAACCCAAACCATTCTATGATATGATATTCTATATCTCATTTATGTGTTTTTCAAAGGATATGGAGTGAAATATAAAACTCTTCCACAGGTTCAAAATGTCATGTTAGTTATTAGAATTCAATAAAGGCCTTACCTGAAGGGACGTTACTAACATATTCACCAGGTTGAGTGAGTAGTCATGTTTTAGTGTTTGGAAGATACAAGAAAAGAGATATGAACAACCTTAGGAACTTGGAATTTCATAGAATCATAGAATGTATTGGGTTGGAAGGGGCCTTCAAAGGTCATCTAGTCCAACACCCTTGCAGTGAGCAGGGACATCTTTACTAGAGCAACTTGCTCAGGGCCCCATCAAGCCTGACCTCGAATATCTCCAGGGACAGGGCCTTCACTACCTCTCTGGACAACCTGTTCCAATGATCTACCACCCTCATACTGAAAAAAAAATTTCCTAATATCCAACCTAAATCTACTCTTTTCTAGTTTAAAACTATTACCCCTCATAATATTGCCACATGCCCTTGTGAACAGAATTTACAGTAAGGAAAGTCTGAAGCCATAAATCTAAAGCAGCTATGGAATACTAGGTGATTGATAGAAATATTCAGGCAGATGCTGAGGAGAAATATAGAAGCACAGTTGCATTGTAGTCAATACAGCCATTCAAATTTAGATTAGTTTGCCCACAGACTGCAGTTACACTGATCAATTTACAGCTGAACATATGGCCCATAAAATTTAGGTGAACCAAATGTAAGCAGGATGAAAGAAATGAATTATTTCTCTTAGAAGATGTAGACAAAAATCAAAGAAAATCCAGGTTTTCTAAAGAGCTGAACACTCTTCGGCAAAGATAGATAGTTGAACTGCATGAAACAGAAGAAATTGCAGAGTTATATGAAGGAAATAGGTCTGGTCAACAGGCAAAAAGTCACTTGAAAGGCAGGAAAAAAAAAAGTCTGCTCAGAAGAATGGAAGAAGTTATTATAACACGCCTAAATAATCTTGTTGACGTCTACAGAGAATTGTATTAATCTGCTGAAGGCACTAGCTCTCTACATATTTGGCACTTGGTGTCACCAGTTCTCAAGTTGATCCTTGCAGCTGTGACTTGCCATCCTAATTTGAGAGTTTGAGAGTATGTTTTGAATGGTAGAGGCTCAGTAAGTATCGCTGCTCTGTGCTGTACATTGCTTCCCTGCTTTCTGAGAAGACACAGGATAGTTCCTGCTGTAACCTCTTGAAACAACTGAACATGGTTTAAGGAGCAGGGGAAAGTTGAACCTGCTCTAGTAAAATGCAGAATTAGGTTTTGGATTGTCAAATTGGCAACTAGGTTACAAAAAAAGAAAAGAAGCATTCCTACCAGAAACCTATCTTTGTCCTTGGGTGTCACTGTTAGAGCCTCACCATGCCATTCCCATAAACTCCAAAATTCACCCTTCTCCATGACTACTTTATAACGCTGATTTATGGGCTTTTCTGAGAGACTGGTGTTGAGAATCTATTTGGAGAACATGGAATCTAGTAACAGCTGAGACTTTCCTCCTTTCTTATCTCTTATAACTTAGGAAATGTTAAATGATTTAATTCAGTAGGTAGAAGAATAATAAACTGTACATTTTCAGAAACACTACTCTTTCAGTGAACCATAAAGAAATCTGGACAGTTCCTATACCTATTGAAAAACAGTTTCGTTTAAGTGTCTCCATCTGGGGTTATATAGGTTGTACATTCACAGCTTGTGGATTATTCTGTAGGTGATTATACAGCTACTTTTAATACCAATTTTGTGAGTTTCTGAAAGTGTGGGGTTTTTTTGTTTGGTTGTTGTTTTTTTTTTTTGTTTGTTTGGTTGTTTTTTTTTCTGCATAATAGTTGTCAAGAAGCCACTTGGTGAACTACTCAGATAAAATGAATTCTTATTTAAGATATAAATGCAATGGAGACTTCCATAGTGGTATTTATGAGCCACATGATGGAAAATACAGTAATTGTATTAATGACTAAGCAATGCTTAGTATATCACCCAGGATGAAGAAGGATACAAATGACAAAAGTACTGCAAAAAATACTACAGACAACACTGAAAAACAATGGAGGAGATTAATAGAGACATGTTTTTCTCATTTTTATTAATAGGAAGGATGGCAAAAAAACCTTGCCATCTGATAGAAGACTTAAGATAATAAAAGAAAAAATAAGATAAAAACCAGGGGGGAAATTTGAGGGAGTATAATCACTTAAATACAGATTACTACAAAATTTTTTACTGTAGTTTAAATCAGTTTATATCATTATATTCTTTCAAACAAATTAAACTAGTGATGCTACTTACTGTCAGCTAATGCAAAAGATCCTCATTTGTAGAGCGAGGAAATAGTTGACATATTATTGCAATTGAAAGCATAGCAGGTAACAAAAAGGACTGATAAATATATCCATCTATCCATCTCTGCAAAGAAAACCAAATAAGCTATGCAGTTCACTAGGAACAAAAGGCTCTTGTTTAAGCCAAAACTAGAAATTATTTAATCAAAAGCACAGTAAGAAACTACTATACTGTATTTATCAACAATTCACAGTCAAAATGGAAGGGAATGGGAAGTGAAGTTCTAATATTCCTGATACCAATGATGTATCAAATAATTTAAAAAAATAAATAAATTGAAATTCAGTGTAGACAAGTGTAAGACAGTATATTTTGTGAGGCATAATTAGATGTACAATTGTAAAATGGAAATAACAAGCTTGATAGAAATTCTGCAGGACATTATGAGGAGTTTGCAAGCTGAACACAAGCTGAACACAAGTCAATGATTTTGTGCAGATACGGAGAAAAAAATTCCTGTTAAGGTATTTAACAAATAATATAATCTGACTTCCTGGCTTTTTCAACTTTATATTGCCCTTTTCTGATGATAACATGAAGACAATTTTGAAGTCCTCAACGTGGCCATATTTCAACAAAAGATGTATCTAATTAAAATTCTGATAAGCTAAAACATAAACTTTAACACTATTTTTAATAAGAGAAAGAAAGTGGATGAGAACAGGGGCAGTGTACAGGTGTGGACATAAACAACCATGTGATCATGAGTGAAATCAGGGTACAGATTTGACATGTGATTGTTAGGAATTACTAAGATTAATAGCTTTGCTTAGTATTAGCAAGTAACTTGCTTAGCATGAGTAGCTAGATTTTCTGAAGCCTTAGGCTGCAAGCTGTGACCTTTCACCTAGATATGCTTTTGGTTGGGACAGAGTTAAGTTTCTTCTTAGTAAATGGTACAGTGTTGTGTTTTTGATTTAGTATGAAAATAATGTTGATAACACACTGATGTTTTAGTTGTTGCTAGTAGTGTTTATCCTAAGTCTAGGACATTTGAGTTCCCCATGTTCTGCAAGTGAGCAGGTGCACAAGGAGTACAAACCAGAGGAGCAGAAGCTGAAACTCAGCAAGATAAGAACAGTTAATGGCCTGCCTGGAGAGAGAGAAAGAATCCAATATGGCGTTAGAAGACCCCAGACCAGAAATCATTGTTAGACCAAAAAGGCCCTTGAGGAACACATGAAGAGCATGTGAGGGGCAGGTGCGTAGATTATAAGGGTATAATTATCCAGGGTTTTCTTTGTTTGGGATCCCTCTCCGAAGGCACTCAACTCAAGATGGTTTTCCCTGGCTGTACTATCTACTTTTTTTTTTTTTTTTAAATATAAGATTCAATGCCTGAGACTCTGCTATGGGAAACCTGGGGCCAAATGTGAAGGAAGAGGAAGCTCCTGAGAGTGAGCATGCACATTGGTGAGGAGTTGAGAGTGGCACCCATTGTATCACTGGAGTTGCCCGTGGTAAAGACCCGAGTCCCAGCAGTTAAAGTCTCAGGTGGTGCGTGTACAACTCCTTGAATGGTGTGTGAATGCTCAGGCATTGGCTTCTCCTTTAACATGATCACATTGTCAAGAACACAGTCAAGGCAAAGGAAAGGAGCTCTAAATAGAATGTTGCTAAGGAACTGAATTTTCATACCCGCATCAGGCTACCTAACTCATATATACCTGTTTTACATATTACATCTGAATAAAGTTTCTCATAAACTGATCTCTAAGTTAAAACCATGAAGAATACCTGAATTACTTATTGTGACTAGAAGATGCCTGAGCTTGTTTTATTTGCCTTCCTCCTGCCTTCTTTCCCCTGTCTTTCTTTCTGTTGTGTGTGTGTTTTTTGTTTGTTTTTTGTTTGTTTTTTTTTTTTTTTAAGAAGATACTTTCACTTGAGTATTGTTGACATGTAAAAAATGTCAGCGTGTGAAGGAAGAAACCATGGGGGAGTCGTGTCCTATAGAGTGCTTTCTCTTGTTGCTAACTTTTATGTAGGACATAGTGTTGAAATGAAAATGTAACAACTCTCTTGTTGAAGCCCCCATAGGTAACCGTAGCCTATTAAAGGAGGTAAGCAGTCATTAGATAAATATCTAAGTTTTTATGGACAAAGAGGTGAAAGCAAAAGGACTGCATTTCATGGAGGGTTTTTTTTTGAGTTTGTTGATGCTTTTCTTACATTTGAAATGAAAAATCCATATTCTTGGTTGAAAATAGTTTGGAAAATCAAGCCACCATTTTAAAGCTGTTACATATACCTAAATTTGTGTATTGGCTTCCAACTAGGAACTTCAGTTTTCATCGTTCAGTGGAAGTGCAACACAACTGGTATTAGAGAACTAAAAAGTCTTTCAAATACGTATTATGAGCAATGCTATGTAAATTTTGTGCATAATATAATTGTGCTTCTGACTCAAGAGGTAAAAGTTGTGCTTCTGGCTTGTATCTTACAGTGTGGAGAATGTATGGTAGTTATTCTCTCTACTCAATTTTTCTGAAAAATTCTACCACTTCTTTAGAGGTAGAGATTTTCATTTAACACTGTTAAAAAATGATGAGTCCTTCTTGTCTCCCACAGGAATTTGTGTAAAACATCAAAAAATATAAATCTTATTTTATATGATTTTGGGATTTAAAATTAAGTGCATTAATCATGTATTCTCAAACTTCTTTCCACAAATGTAAACCCACCTTGCTTTCCTTTGCCTTTCTACTCATGCTCACATCCTTTTCTTTCCTGCAGAACCTCTCACACCATCCCATAGTTCTGGGAGCTCACACTTACAAAATATTAGTTGCTCTGAGACTTGTTCATTGCCATTGACATCACCAAGCTCTCCCTAGATGTTAATGTAGCATATATGATAATTCAGCGTGGTTGCTGTAACATTTGGTTCCTCAGTTTGGAGGTTTCCAAACCAGTGGTCATAACTTATTTTTCTTAAGTAAAGAGGTTTAGAAAACACATTCTTGAGTGTATGTGGTATAATTAATTCAGTTCTTGGAGAAGTAAGGAGGAGAGTCAGCAGAACTGTCACCTTGGACCTCTGGAGGGTAGACTTTAGCCTGTTTAGGAGCCTAGGTGATAGAGTCCCTTGGGAGGCAGTCCTGAAGGGAAAAGGAGTCCAGGAATGCTGGACATTCTTCAAGAAGGAAATCTTCAATTTTCAAGGCTCAGGAGCAGGCCATTCCCATGTACTTAAAGGTGAGCTGATGGCGAATAAGACTGGCCTCGCTGAACAGTGAGCTTTGACCAGTATTCAGGAAAAAAAAAGAGAGTATATAACCTTTGGAAGAAGGGACAGGAAACTCAGGAGGACTAAAAGGATGTCATGAGGTTATGCAGGGAGAAAATTATAAAGGCCAAAACCCATCTAGAACTTAATCTGGCTACTGCCGTAAAAGAAAATTAATTTTTTTTTCTATAAATCCATTAGCAACAAAAAGAGGGTTATAAAGACAACCTCCATCCTCTGTGGGTGTGAGGGGAAACATAGTGACAAAGGGTGAGAAAAAGGCTGAGGTACTTAATAATTTTTGGCTCAGACTTTAACAGTAAGACCAGTTGTTCTTGGGATATCCAGTCCTCTGATCTGTGACACCCATCTACAAGAAAGGTTGAAAGGATGATCTGGGGAACTACAGGTTTGTCAATCTGAAGTTGGTGCTGGGGAAGGTTATGCCTGAGTGCCATCATGCAGCACAGACAGGACAACCAGGTGATCAGGCCCAGTCAGTATGGGTTTATGAAAGGCAGATCCTGCTTGACTAACCTGATCTCCTTCTATGACAAAGCAACCCTCTTAATGAATGAGGAAAAGGCTCTGGGTGTCGTCCACCTGGACTTTAGTAAAACCTTTGATACCATTTCCCACAATATTCTCCTGTAGAAACTGGTTGCTCATGACTGGATGGCTGGGCCCAAAGAGTTGTGGTGAATGGAGTTAAATCTGGGGGCTAGTCACGAGTAGTTTTCCCCAGGACTCAGTACTCAGGCCAGTTTTGTTTAATATCTTTATCAACTATCTGGATGAAGGGATTGAGGACACCCTCAGAAAAATTTCTTCACCAAAAGGGTTTTCAAGCATTGGAACATGCTTGCTAGGGAAGTGGTGGAGTCCCCATCCCTGGAGGTATTTAAAAGACCTGTAGATGTGGTACTTAGGGACATGGTTTAGTGGTGGACTGGACAGTGTTGGAAATGTGACGTTTGCAGTTGTAATCCGTTAATCTAAGTTATTCTGATTTTATTATTCTAATAACAACTATAACCAAAGCCAAAAGAGAAATCTTATTTAGAGGTGTGCACAATTTCTTACTTGCACATTCTTCTGCATGAATACTATTATACAGAAATATATTGTGGGATATTATTTGCACTTCTATATTCTGAACTCTGTACAGGTATCTCAGTGCACATTTCCCCTTTAGAAAATTAGAATGAAATATTTCCATGTTCCTGAGATCCTTGACATGTAATAATCAAGTGAGTTGAGATTTAGGCTGCTGTTTTCTGTTAACATGTACAGTAAAAGAAATAAAATGATCTTTGTGCATGATTCCTATGTATAAACTCCTTGTAGCTATTATTGAACCAGCAATTGGTTCTCCAATCTTCTATTAAAATATCAATAGTATTTTTCAGAGCTTAAATTGAGCAGTGATTTTATTTAAGGCTGCACCTAGACACCACTTTTCTTGGAAAAAACTCTTGTTGTTGCTAAAAATGAAAGCCATTCAAATGAGTGTGATTGAAACAGGGACAGGGAAAGGGAACAAAATCAATAGAACATTTTCCAGGGTACTATCTCTGCTTTTGAAAAGAGACCATTAATAACATGCTTATGGTAAAAGCAGCTGCTTGTTCAAAGTGCATTCAAGGGTGAGCTGAAAGGATGTCTCTCTCTACACAGCCTCCCTGGAGAGAGAGTTTGCAAAGATTTCAAAACCCAACTGTAGATTATGGACAAAAGACTTTCCTAGGCATTTTAAATATTCTTATCTGATATTAGACTGTGAAGATGGGACTGAAATGCCTTCTAATATTTTGCTGCTTATGAAAGGCCATGTGGATTACTGAATGAGCTATTGGCCTGAAAACCGCCTTACAGACAAAACACTGCAGGTCATATTCATATCTCTGAGGACCAGTGGTGCCTTGCTAACACAAATTGCTACAGCCCTCAACAGTGATGGGCTGCACTGTGGGGCATATACAGCAGTTTTTTGCTGAAATGGAGGGCTTGATCAGTCCATCCAGAAAATTATGGTATCTTGAGAAAAATACAACTATCCCAAGAGCTGGGATAGGACTGAATCTTGGATACTCATCTAACTTGCCTCTAGTATTGCCTCGGTATTTAACAGCCAGACCTGTTAGCCTCAGGGTATTCAGCCCCCTGAGCTGGAAGATGGGGATGCAAAACAGAATAAACCCCCATAATTCAGAAAGAAGCTGGTGACCTGCTACACCACTTGAACACTCACAAATCTGTGGGGCCAGATGGGATCCATCCAAAGGTATTGAGGGAGCTGGTGGAGGAACTTGCCAAGCCACTCTCCATCATTTATCAACAGTCCTGGCTAACAGGGGAGGTCCCAGCAGACTAGAGGCTTGCCAATGTCACACCCATCTACAAGAAGGGCCGGAAGGAGAATCCAGGGAACTACTGACCTGTCAGTGTGACCTCGGTACTGGGGAAGATCATGGAATGGTTCATCGTGAGAACGCTCATGCAACATATGCAGGCCAACCAGGGAATCAGGCCCAGCTAGCATGGGTTTGTGAAAGGCAGGTCCTGCTTGACCAACCTGATCTCCTTCTATGATCAGCTGACCCACCTGGTGGATGAGGGTAAGGCTATGGTTGTTGTCTGCCTGGACTTTAGCAAGGCCTTTGACATTGTCTCTCACAGGGTTCTCCTAGAGAAGCTGGTGGCTCAAGGCTCAGACAGGTGCAGTCTTTGCTGGTTAAAAAACTGGTTGCATGGCTGAGCCCTGAGAGTTGTGGTGAAAGGAGCTAGATCCACTTGGCAGCCGGTCACAAGTG
>NW_010290840.1:8055-15055 GCF_000700745.2 Antrostomus carolinensis | reverse complement strand
CCCGCCCGACCTCTGAGCCAGCGCCGTCCTCCTTCTCGACCCTCCGGCTCTCCCCTGACTGTGGAGCAAGTTCTGGGCCTGTCCAACACCATTTCTTCAGGCGCCGGGCGGACGGGGCCACCATTTGAGCGGCTCTCTGAGGTAAGTACCGCCCCCGCGCCTCAGACTTGAGGCGGGCTTGGGTTTCCCTTCCTCCGGGAAACGGAACCAGAGCTACCGGCTGTAATTAGTGTTCGTGCGAAGCACACGCCGAGTGTGCCCGTTTAGCTGAAAAACACCAGCCTTTGTCATCACTTAAGTGCTTTCAGTGTTTTCAAGTAAATTAATCAGCGCGTTTAATAGTCAAACTCTGAGTAAATCGGCATTTTATCCTTTCAGAAACAATTAAGCTCCGAGATGCCCTCTAAAAACAACTCATCAGCTCATTAAAACACTGTGTATGTACAGGTATATGCATACAGTGATATTGAAATCGTGGATAACTTTAAGTACTTAAAGTACCAAGGCTTTGAAGAAAGCACATAATCTGTACATCTATGATGACGGTGGATAACTTTAAGTAAGTACCAAGGCTTTGAAGAAAGCATGTAATCTGTACATCTATGATAAGGTGTGTGGGAATGGCTCAAACCTGCCAGGGGAGGTTTAGAACATTAGGAAACATTTATTTGCCGGGAGGGTGGTCAGACACTGGAACAGGCTTCCTGGAGAGGTGGTCGATGCCCCAAGCCTGTCTGTGTTTAAGGGACAATGCCCTTAATAACATACTTTAAATTTAGGTTAGCCCAGAAGAAGTCAGGCAGTTGGACTAGGTGATCGTTGTAGATCCCTTACAACTAAACTAAATTATTCTATTGTATTCTAAATCTGCCAATCGTTGAGGTCTTTGTGCACAAACACCAGTAACTTTTCCCAGTTTGATCCTGCTTATGCTGTTTTATGGAGTTTTGAAGTTTATTGTTTAAATTATTGTGCCTGTGAGTTTCATTTAGTGTTATGAAACCAGCTGCAGAAGTGCAGGTAAGTGCTGTAATTTACATTTTCAAAGAGCTTTAGCATTCAAAATAAAGACAGTGCAGAGGTGTACTGTACTATACTTTGAGCTGAACTTTCTGAAGGCCTTATTTTCAGCAAAATCACAATAAAAGTGGTTTGAACTGTATTTATGGTAATGCTGAGCAGTTGTAAGTAGCCACATGCTACATTTATCACTTGTTCTCATTACTTTGCGGGGGTTTTTTCTCATGCAGATTATATGAACAACAGATTTCAAAAGGTGAGTCAAGGTCATGACAAAGTTTAGAAGATCATCGTGTGAAAGAAAGTGAACAGAAGTCTTGGACCTAGGCTTATAAAGCATGGAAGAATACAAAGTGTTGAAAGTACTAGGCGAGGGATCCTTTGGCCGAGCTCTCCTAGTTCATCATAGAATGAGTGACCAGAAATATGCAATGAAGGAAATAAGACTTCCCATGGTAAGCGTAACGAATACATCACCTCACCCACCACTTGGAAAAAAAATTAAAAATTAAAAAATCATAATTCTGGATATATTTTTAAAACACTGAACACTTCTGCTGGGAGTTTTGTGTTGATAAGTAAAGTAGCAAAGTCTGTTTCAGAAAGTGGTTACATTTTGGGAAGTGTAGCACATAAGATCACACTTAGAATGAAACCCCAGACCTTAACTGAAGTAGGAAAATGTCCCCTCAAATTAAAAAAAACAAACAACCAAACAAAAAAAAAACCCCTGAGAAGTCAGCTAGTAATAAACCATAGATTAAAAGGGGTTTCAATTTTCTAAATGACTTTTTAAAGTAACTGAAGAACAATTCATAAAAATACTTTCATTTTGGAAAGTGATGTGCATCATGTGTATGTATGAAAATCCGTTAGTACAACGTTTATATAAGAATACTTACATTTTCAGTCTTCATCTGATGTAGAGAAGTCTAGGAAGGAAGCAGTTCTTCTGGCTAAAATGAAACATCCGAATATTGTTGCCTATAAAGAATCATTTGAAGGTAAATATAAAATCTTAAAATATCTTTATTTGTTTAAAGTTGCATACTCTTGAGGGATCAAGATTACTTTTTTGTTGCTTATAAAACATGTGATAAGCAAAATACTTACTGTAATACATAATACATAGCATGTAGTTGGAGCTTTATAGTAAAAATAGTATACTTACCCTGCTAATGAAAATACTAACTATTCTTAAATTACCTAAAATTTAGCTGATGGACATCTGTATATAGTGATGGAATATTGTGATGATGGAGATCTAATGCAAAAGATTAAACACCAAAGAGGAAAGTTGTTCCCTGAAGATACGGTAAGAAATGATAATATTTTGAACCAAGGACCTCAGAATCCCTCTTCACGTAAACTGAAGCATCCTGCATCACATAAAACAAGTTATAGATACAAACACCTTGAAGTACCTTAAATGAACCAAGGATGCTTATAGATAGAATAGAAGCATTATTTCTTTGGTAATTTTCATCAGAACAAGATGAGAATTGAACTAAAAGGAGTAAAAAATAAATTGCTGTCTGTATCTGAGAAATGTGCAGGCAACGTGAAAAACAATCAGGTTTGCATGCATAAATTTATGCAATTAAGTAATAATTTAACATGAACTTCAGCCAGAATTTAAAGCACAGTGAGAGGTACTGCAAATAACAGTAAACAAAGCAGTCTGATAAGACAAATGAAACTAGCCAGGAGACTAAATGCTTGAATTTTATGTAGCAGTTAAATGTTTAAACCATTCAGGAGGCATTACTTAGGAGGAGGCCCAAAGTGACATTGTAGTAATTGAAAACTATTTTTTGCCACAGTTAGAAGCATCATCTTAGTTAAAATTAAAATATGAGAATCCTCACATAATAATCAGATTGGCCAGGCATCTCCAAAACCTTTTTTTTTTTTTTTTTTTTATTTTTGAAAAAAAAACCCTTCCTTTTAGAAATACTATGTTATCCCAGTGTTTGGTTTGGTTTTTTTTGTTTTCATTTACTATGAAACTGTAATTGGCATACTTATAAAGTGCCATGTAGTGACTCCCTAGCTTCATTATTGTTATGTGTTATTAGGGTTTTCTAGACAAAGGTAGCAAACATTCCTTCTGCCTTGTTAAAATATACTTTATCTTAAAGAATTCAGTTTTTCATGCTGACTGAAGGCCATTATGCTAGACTTACTTTTAACTCACAGATATTCTGAACGTGTTTGTTTTTTCTTTTGTAATGTCTTTTTATCTGTTAGTAAAGTATTCATTATATACAGCATTGAACTGTTATAACTGTTAGTTACTCTTTTCAGATCCTTCACTGGTTTGTGCAGATCTGCCTGGGTGTGAAGCACGTTCATGACAAACATGTGTTGCACAGGGATATCAAATCCAAGGTGAACAGAGCCACTTTTGTTGCCATCGATAAACTCTCCTCCATATGCAAAAGTTCAAATCCCTCTTTAATGATTTCCTATTATTGCTATGCGCTGTGTTTTTCATTTAGGCTTAAGAATATTAAATAAGTGAAATTGTTGAGTGTATGGGATGATGTAATATTGTGGGTGTAAACATCATGTAAGTATAGCTATACCCTTCGTATCGATGCAGCTGATAGCACCAATTGCTTGTGAAAGGCTGTGTATAGTTGAAAACAATAACAGCAATATAAAACATGTATGGAGTTTGCAGTTTGTAAATATCTTTAAAAGCGTGGCCAGCAGGTCGAGGGAAGTGATTCTGCCCCTCTACTCCGCTCTCGTAAGGCCCCACCTGGAATACTGCGTCCAGTTCTGGAGCCCCCAACACAAGAAAGACCTGGACCAGTTAGAACGAGTCCAGAGGAGGGCCACCAGGATGATCCGAGGGCTGGAGCACCTCTCCTATGAGGACAGGCTGAGAGAGTTGGGGCTGTTCATCCTGGAAAAGAGAAGGCTCCAGGGAGATCTTACAGCAGCTTCCAATACCTGAAGGGACCTACAAGAAAGCTGGGGAGGGACTTTTCATAAGGGCAGTTAATGACAAAACAAGGGGAAATGGGTTTAAGCTGAAAGAGGGCAGGTTTAGATTAGATATTAGGAAGAAGTTCTTCACTGTGAGGGTGGTCAGACACTGGATCAGGTTGCCCAAGGAAGTTGTGGATGCCCTCTCCCTGGAAGTGTTTAAGGCCAGGCTGGATGAGGCTTTGAGCAACCTGATCTAGTGGAAGGTATCCCTGCTGATGGCAGGGGGGTTGGAACTAGATGATCTTTAAGGGCCCTTCCAATCCAAACCATTCTATGATTGTATGATCTTGCCTCTCGCTTCTTCTTTCTTACTCCTTCCTAGCCGAAAGGTAGAAATTCAGAAGAAAGTGTGAGCTTAGTGGTTTGTGTACAGCACAGAAATTAAGGCATCCTTAAGCTCTGATTCTTCCTCTGCGACTGATGCTGGGGCTTTAGGCCTGTATAACCTTTCCACTTCCTTTTGAACGCAACATAGTTCTTAACTTTTTTTTCTTGGTAGAAGTATTAGAAGCAAGTAAAAGGAAATATAAAGATAAAATATCAGAAGTGATTGTCACTGTGTTTTCTGTATATGCAAACTGCAGAAATGTTTCCTAGAAGAATATTTAAATATGTTAATCTATGCTCTTGAAATGCAGAACGTCTTCCTCACTCAGAATGGAAAAGTCAAATTGGGAGATTTTGGATCTGCACGCCTTCTTGCACAGTATGTGGATATCTTCACTGATCTTGATGGTGTGAAGTTTCGTTTTACCATTGATAAATTGTACAGAATTCCTAAATCATTACTTTTCATCTGGTGTTTCTTCTTTGTCATTTCAATAGTCCAGTGTCATATGCTTGCACATATGTGGGAACTCCTTATTACGTACCTCCAGAAATATGGGAAAGCATGCCGTACAACAACAAAAGGTATTTGTGTTTTCGGTGGCCACAGATAATGCCTCGCTGATGTCTGTCTTTTTGTTGCTGTCTGAGCTGAGGAATGTTTAGAAAGAGGTAATTAAAGAGTTTTTAAGATGAAAAGGCATAAATTCTTCTTTACTTAGGTAACTGAGAGTAAAGTGTCTTTAGTCTTAAAAGCTTGAAAACTGGTGTGCAGACCTCTGTGCATTTGAGAGAGTAAATACATACATACAAACATACACATGTATTTATGTGTGTGCACACATGTATTTGTGTGTGCACACATGCATATGTGTGCGTTTGTGTCTTTTGGCTGGTCTTATTTTTTAAGCTCTTCTTGCCAGTCTGGATAATGTAGGGATAATAGCTACAGAGCTGATGACTTAGATTTATAGAGCCCAGTTATTCTGATCCTTATGCAAGAACAGAGAGCATCTTGATAGCATGGTGTTTACAGCTTCCTCCCAGACTCCCAAAATACTGATTCATTTTATATCCCCTCTCCTAGATCTGTTCTGTGACCCTAGTGCCTCAACCAAGTGACTCATTTTCCACAGGAGGGAAGAAACCTTCTAGCGCTTTATTTTTTTTCTGCTTCTCTTGCAAGAAAGGCATCAGTTGCTTCTTGTGCAGGTGGTAGTACTCACTTCTGGTGGAAGATGATGGTTTTTTCTCAGTAGGAGAATTACTGGTGAGGCCAGAATTACAGCTCTCAGAATTAGGATTGTGTGTCTGCCATCTGATATTAAGGGCCATGGAATACAGAATCACAGAATGGTGGGGGTTGGAAGGGACCTCAGGAGATCATCTGGTCCAATCCAGTCCAACCCCCCTGCCAAAGCAGGCTCCATACACCAGGTTACACAGGAAGGTGTCCAGGCAAGTTTTGAACATCTCCAGAGATAGAGACTCCACAACCTGTCTGGGCAGCCTGTTCCAGTGCTCTGTCACCCTCACAGTTAAGAAATTTTTCCTTAAGTTTGTATGAAACTTCTGGTGTTCCAGTTTTTGCCCATTGCCCCTTGTTCTGTCACCATCCACCACCAAAAAGAGCCCATCCCCATCCATTTGCCCCCCACATTTCAGATATTTATAAAAATCTCAATCTTTTCTTCTCCAAGCTGAAGAGTCCCAGCTCTCTCGGCCTCTCCTCATATGGGAGATGCTCCAGGCCCCTCATCACCTTTGTGGCCCTCCACTGGACTCTCTCTAGAAGATCCTGAGGAGCCCAGAACAAAGGCTCTGAAGTGCAGAAGGATAAATATTGTTGCAGCAAATTGTTTAAGAGACATTCTAGGAATAAAAAAGCCAACTACAACTGTATGACAGTCATCCTTTTTTACATCAGGGTAGGATAAAATAAGCAAGATAATTTTCACTTGTGAGGTTAAACACATAACTGTGTTGTCTTTTATGGTTTTACATACATATAATTTTAGTTTATTCAATTCAGAAGTGAGCCTACATAGATACAAACATTTTTATATAATAAATGTTAAAGTTGCTCTTAAATTACATTAGCTTCTTTTTACCTTATGTTTAAGGTAAAAAGTTACATACACATAATGAATTTCACTTTTTCTAGGCAGGATATGAAATTGTAATTTTTGGCTCAAAATTTCTCATCTTTCTCTATACCTACAGTGACATATGGTCTCTGGGATGTATTCTATATGAGCTGTGCACTCTTAGACATCCGGTAAGTATAGCTTTATTGCTATCAGAAAAAATTTGGAATTCCTTAAAACTTAATTAGCAGTTAGCTGTAGTTTGATGGATTCATCGTCAATTAGATACTTGACTGACGTACTTGGGAAGGATTGCTTCACCCTTCCAGCCTCTCCTCTGTGCGTTAGCCTGTGTAGGTCTGTGGCAGGGCTTTGACAGTATCATAGCTATAGGCAGCACTCAGAGCTGGGATACCAAGGAGTGGAGTTCTCTTCCCCTTTTAGCAGCAGTGAAATGTTATGTATCTGGTTTTATGTGATGGTCACATATGTTCTTGCGTAATTTATCAGAGATGATGCAAAAAGATGCTGCACGCCACAGGTGCTTGGCACCCTGCAGCCAAGCC
>NW_010290840.1:551-8032 GCF_000700745.2 Antrostomus carolinensis | reverse complement strand
AGCGAGATTTACTGTAGGGAAACTTTCTGTGTGGAGATAGTTCTCATGTGTTTTCACTCAGGCTGTTGCTATCCATGGTTATAGCTGTCCCTGCTGATGTTGCAGTCGTCCAATGACTTGTACTTGGCAGCAGTAATTCCTGACTGAAGACCGGTTAACAGTCAGCTGAGGAACATAATAACTTCAGCCATTTCATGTAGATTTGTGAGAGGACAGTTGTACCTCGATAGGCTACCTCTGATGATTATTCTTTTTTCTGTTGTAAATCAAAGTCTGCATCTCTCCTGGCTTACAGTTTCACTCCTGCAGTTTGATTCTGATTCAAGTCTATGAGGTGAAGGACAGCTCAAGTATATGAAGTAAAGTATATGAAATAAAGTATATGAAGTATGATCCAATTTTCTTAATTCCTACAAAAATAAAATTTAAACGATCCTAATTTACAGGAGTAACTCGCAGCTATTTTCCCGTTGTACAGGTTATTGTTTGCAGCGTCCATGATGGTCTGGTTTTAGTCAAACTTTTTATGCAAACTGTGATGTTCTAAGTCTTAGCAATTTATATTTTTGGCATTATTAACATAAATAAATGCCTATGTAATAGCTCTACAAAAGGTAAAGGAAAGTTACTGATGTGTTCACTCAGGGTTATTATTCCACAGCTCTGAATTAGAGCCCTGAAACTGTTAAACCGGAAGCCAAATCAGTATGGTAATAGCGAGCCTACATAGATACAAACATTTTTATATAATAAATGTTAAAGTTGCTCTTAAATTATGTTATCTTCTTTTTACCTTATGTTTAAACTCCGTGTTCTAATGGTCATTTGTTTTTAATGCAGTTTCAAGCCAATTCCTGGAAACATCTCATCCTTAAGATATGCAAAGGGTCTTACAATCCACTACCATCTCACTATTCCTATGAACTTCATTACTTAATAAAACAGATGTTTAAGATAAATCCCAAGAACCGTCCATCAGCCACTACTATTCTTGCAAGAGGCTGCTTAACCAAACTTATAAAAAATCATTTGCCTCCTGAGGTAGGGTGTATTCTTTGTCTCTAGAATTAAACTGTAGTATCTACGCTTTAGATACTGAATCAGTTTCTTTTGTAGCTTGTTAGTGTGTAACAATTTGAAATGTAGTGTTGTGTAGGTCCTACTCTAAAAGCCATAAATACGGTTGCAGACTTCTCAGAAAACTGAGTTTTTAGAAGGGTTTGTTTTGAAAGTAAAAGTTGAATATTGACACGATGCTGGTAAAATTAGATATTGTTAGCTGTAACAGTGCTTTCCTATAGTAAGTCTGTTTTTAACAAATAGCATATACAATAATTTGAGAAAGGTTAAAATGATACAGTACTTGCATCTCTTCATACACGTTCCAGATGACAAGTGAGTTTGAGCAGGTATTAAAGGAAACTAAGAAACATGAAGGCAATGCAGCAAGGCCAAAGGGTAAGTCAGCAGCATTTTTCTTGATGTAAGGAATGACAAAATGACTAGAAATTGTAAGATCTTAAATACAGCTATAAAACATTAGTATTATATGTTCAAATATACTTTTAATTATTTCAAAAAGTAATAATATTGAATTTGTACAGAAAAAAGTTTGAAGGGTGTTCTGTAGGGTGTACTTATATTCCAGCATGAGAATTACAGTGCAGAGCTACAACACACATTGTGAGTCGTAAGACTTGTGCTAGAATTAAATTTCAATTTTAAAATGCTCAAAACTTAGCTGTTGCATACATTTTAAATATGACAGTGCTTTCTTTCCCAGAATATGGTGAAGCAAGTTATTTTTATTATTTAATTTTTAGAGAGAATGTTGGATTTTCTTCTTCTGCATAAATTTAGTTACACCAAAATTTGTATGCATTTGGAACTGAATAGTAGAGGGAGTCCCTGTTGAGAATGAGCTATGTTGATAGAAGTGTGAAGACGCTTTCACATAATTTTCATTGCTTGGTTCAGTGGTGTTGCTGTCATACCTCTGTAATAGCACTTCACCACAAATATTTGCTAAAATTATTAACTGTTGAACCTGTTCCTTAATATATCAGGTAGTGTCATGGCTGGTCGAAGCTCAAATAATAATAAAGAAAATAGGGTAAGTATTGAAATATAATATTTGTATTTTAGTAATTTAGAGTGTTCTGTATTACAGAAAAGTTGATATGGAAAATGACTAGTATGCTAATCTGTAGATCAGTCTACTAGGTCAGCGGTCATCCATGTTCAAATTGTAGAGTTTTCCTGTGCATTTCTCACCACTGTAACTTTTTGATGCTTCCCACATTAAGTTTAGTTCCAAAATGGATTTTCTTATAGCCCTGTCAAAAAAACCCAAAAACCAACCAAACAAAAACTCTCCTGTTTTTCTGAGTTTTGGGATATTGCAAAAATTGATGCATTTTCTTTGCTTTAGGGACACAATTTGAACAGGCTGCTGTGGAAACAGTCTAGTCTGGACATAATTCTCACTAGATTTTAGGGCCCATGTGAGATTTCAGGTGATGAGAATTAAGCCACAGATGACCAAGAAATCACCTATGGGTATAGTACAACAAAGGCAGGCTCAGACTTATTGAGTATATTTTTCAAAACATGTTGCCAGTTGAGCTTTTTTTTTTTTTAATAGACCTGTCAATATCAGAAGCTTAATATTTAGGTGTGTCTTGTTTTCCCTGGGAATCTGACTCATTTATCTCTATGTTGCTACTGTTCTTAAATGTAAAAAAAATAAAACCACAAATTGTATCAAGTAACTACACATATGCTTAGCTCCAAGAACTGAAATTGTCTGTCAAAAAAGGGCACGCAGTGTGAAATGCGGTGCAGTAGATACTGTGCAATTGCAGTTGGCTTCATGGTGTCAGTGGTTTAGTTTTCAGATCCTTAGGCCAGCCATTTAATAGGAAAACTAAAATAATTAATGCTGTGTTAATATGACTGCTTTGTTTTTCTTGACAACATGGATAATGATTAATATAGTCTTTATTCTTTCAAAGCAAAATAAACATGAAAGCAAGCATAGCCCCTTTGAAAGGAAAAATATTACTAAAGGTTTGAGTGAAAACACAAAGGAACAAAGGAAATCTGATGAAGAGGGTAAGTTTTATAGTTTTAAGGCTGATGCATTTCCTTCTATGTAGTGATATCTAACTGTCAATGATCCAGCCATTTAAACATGTAGAGCATACAAGTCTGCAGCTACAGAAAACCATGCCACTGTCTGTTACTTCTGCAATTATATTGATTCTTACTGCTTATCTAAGATAAAAAAAAAAAAATCTTGGCCAAAGTGTTAAAAAAAGAGGGAAAACATTTGGTATAGAGTAAATGTATGGGGAACTCTTACCAAGTTCAGACTTGTACCCATAGAGCCAAACATCACTGTTAGTGAAGTGCTGTATGCTTAAAATGAATTTGCATGGACAGAGAATCAAGTTATATGCTGGTTATCCTTTTTTTTTGGTTGCCATTACAGTAGAAACTTCTGATGTCCTCCCAGGAATTACTGATTCTCCCCATAGGAGACAATGGGAAAAGAGGATATCCAATACTGTAGTGGATGTCCTGGAAAATGCACCCTTGCTTTCTTCCAGCTTTACATCTGAAGAGAGTAAAAGTAAGATTTAATTAAATGTGATTTTAATTCAAGTAATATCAGTGGTTCTTTACAATTTTAAAAGCCAAAACTTTACCAGGCATATTTAAAATGCTGTAAAAATAATTTTAAACCATATTTTTGTTAGTAAAATAATAATAATAAAAACCAACATGTTTATTATTAATAAACACTCAAAAAGTCCACTGTGCTAAAGAGAATTTCTTAGTGGTCTTGTGTGACAGGAGGATTGCAAAGAGTTACAAAAATCACAGATAACATTACCAACCCTAAACTTATAATCATCACTAAGAAGTTAACCTCCCATTCCTCCTCTCAATACGCTGTTTGTGGGGGTAACACTGAGGAATTAATTTGATGCAGAATGCAGCTGCCTGTCTTTCAAGTACAGCATGCTACTGGGAGCATATAACATCTGTACCTCTCCTTCTGCTGTCATTTAACATACAGGTAATGCCAATGCCAAGAACTATTAGTGATGTACCTTAGACACGAGGCAGAGATTCTTCCTTCTTCCACATCAACAACTTTTAATTAGAACACTTAACATGGCGTTTCTTCAGAAAAATGTTTCAATTTTAAAATGTCCCACACTGTATGCATTTGTTACAATTATTTCCTGTGATTATTGATACGTATACTTAAATGTGAATAGGTGCTATTGAAATAAATAATCAAGATATGAGTAGTCAGAAAATTCCTAAGCTGTGGTAGGAACATCACATGATAATTATATGCAGGACAAGGGAAGAGGGCAGAAGAATGCATGTATTTAGATGTTCTGCTATTAAAAGGCACAAAAATGGCCACAGGCTCCATTTTGTGAGATTTATTGAGCCACCAAATGAGCTCGCAGAGACCCTGACTCCTCACACCCCTCAGCCATTTTCTGCTGGCTCCCTGCTAGCAGGAGGCTCCACTGTGGCCTCTTTCCTCTTTAGGCCAATAGTGTCAACCTCAGCATGTTGAGGGGCCAGCAGTGCTACCAGTGAAAACATCTCGCCTTTTTTCTTCTTGTATTTCTTATGTGATCTTTGTAATCCACATTGCTAAAGCAATTTTGTCTAAGTAATATTTATTAATGATTTTATACCTAGGTGGCTGTGTTGTAAACTACGGTGAAAATAAGCCTCGTAAGCAGTGGAACAAGGAAACTCCTCAGACCCTGATGAACATTCTCAGTAATGCAGATGTCAGCTTAGCATTTAAAACATACACAATTTATAAACCAGGTAAACCCCCAGTTTGCAAGCAAACATTTTTGCAAACAGGTTTATTAATAAAGACTTTTTTTTTTTAACATCCATAGCCCCTATGTATAGAGCTTGTGCACTTGAGTTCTTGTCACAACAGGCTGCTTTGGTTTTATTAAAGTCTGCCAAAGGAAAAGTGAGATTACAAAAATCCAAGCTGAGAATTCATGAGTGATTGTACATCTGCACTACATCTCTTTATGAAGACCTTCCACTTGCAGCTCAATAGTTGAATAAGGTTGAGATAAAAATGCAGTGACCGCAGAGCTGTGCGTTCTCCATCCTGCTCAGCAGCCTGGTGTACGCGTTAGGGAGGTGCAATAACTTTGCTGTAGTCCCGTCAGGTAAATCCACCTTCCCTCAGTCCGTAGTGCCCTGTTTTGGAGGCAGGATGGTAAGGTGGCATGGCAGAAGGTAACTGTAGTCTATAGATGTGCACAGCCACAGTCATAAGTACCTGTTCTGCACTTCAGTTGTGTTATTGGCTTATCTCCCCACTTAAAACAGGGAACAGCTTGTACTGGAATCTACTAAGAACTGGGGACAGATTATAAAGCCTGTATTGTATTTATATTCCTAATAATTTTATTTTTAAAATTAAAGGATTTTGTTGACATTTTCATTTTTATACTTTCAAAGCTTCTGAAAATTTATTTAGAGGTCCACTTTCTGATGAAACTGAAGCATCCGATGAAGTAGATGGTGAACATGAAGCTATCATCACAGATTCTGAGAGACTTGAGCCTAGATCTGATGAAGATGACACGTATGTCCAAATGACATCCTTGTATTTTCATTTTCTTTGTTTCCTCAAAGTGATTTTTCCAAAAAGACATTCCTCTGAAAAAAAATCAATTTTTTTTCTCAGTATTTAAATCCATCCCTCTCTTAGATAATGATATTAAAATTTAGTAGCATTTGATGTCTTAGAGGTTTTCTTTGCTATATTTAGTTATTGATGGTGTTGAGGTTAAAGAGGTTACTTGTTAGCAGATATGCTAATGATTTGCTGATGAGTTTGCAAAAATCATAGAATTGCATGGTTGGAAAAGACCTCTGAGATCATCAAGTCCAACCATACCTGTCCAGGTGAAATTAGATCCACAGTAAAGTGCAAAACCTTCTTGCCTTAAATGTCTTTGTACTCCAACCTTGAAATCAGATAACCAGTGGCAAATCTACTTGCCCTAGTGATACGTTCGCTGTATTTGTGTTATTGTTCTTCCTACTCTTTCATGCATAGTGCAATAAAATCACTTTAGTACCTACTTATTTGTAGAAACTTTGTAACTTCTAATGTTCTGTTTATGTTAGTGACCCACTTTTCTTGTTTCTGAAAGAGCAGGGTGTGCATCAAGACATTCTGAACAGAAATACTGTATTTTACAGATGTGTGTATGATTTGGGGGGGGGGGTTCCTTGGATTCTGAGAATCTCAGTTTATGTCATTGTTTATTTTTGTGGCACTTGGAGATTAAATACTTGGGCATCTAAGCTGTTAATATAAACGCATTTGCAGGCTCTTAGTATATGCATTTGCTTTTGCTTTTGATAAAAACTTATTTGGGTAAATTCAAAAGAGAACATCTATTGGTTCCTTAATCGCAATGGTGCAGGAAATAAGTCTCTTGTGTGGATATTTTTAACATAATTTCCCCTAGTTGTAGGGTAATTGTAGACTTGTAATTGTGGACTTTTGCTTTGCAAAATAACATTTTGAAATCTATTTTTAGGGACTTTGAGGAAGATGACCCAGACTGGGTGTCAGAAATTAAAGTGGTATTGAAACACAGTGACTGAAGACTTGAATTTACCTACAGTAACTGAAGTTAGGCTTGCCAGTATTTACTTGAACATTATTGTTAATAGTTGTAGTTACTAATAAAATTATTTCAGTCAAAAATTCTGAGTGGGTGTGTTTTCTGTATCACAAAACTGAGGGTGGAAAATGCATAACAAATATTTTTAGTTAGAACACTTGCAAATAACTAAGCAAACCTGGATGTTAAATGTATTTGGAGTTGGTAAGAGCTTTGCAGAACTGTTCAGTAAAAGCATCAGTGCTAATAGCATTGTTCAAATTGCCCCCTTGTCATATTTCAGAAAGATGGTGTAACACTATCAGAGCGTGTAAAGTTTTTCTTCCTGAATATTTCTTCCTGCTGCAATACTACATAGTGGTGGGCTGACCCTGGCTGGATGTCAGGTACCCACCAAAGCTGCTCTATTACTCCCCTTCTCAGCTGGACAGGGGAGAGAAGATAAAATGAAAGGCTCGTGTGAGATAAGGACAGAGAGAGATCACTCAACAATTACTGTCAAGGGCAAAACAGACTCAACTTGGAGAAATTAGTTTAATTTATTAGCAATCAAATCAGAGTAGAGTAATGAGAAATAAAACCAAATCTTAAAACGCCTTCCCCCGACTCTTTCCTTCTTCCTGGGTTCAACTTCACTCCCGATTTTCTCTACCTCCTCCCTGCCAGTGGCACAGGGGGCCAGGGAATGGGAATGGGTTGTGGTCAGTTCATCACATGTTGTTTCTGCCGCTCCTTCCTCCTCACACTCTTCCCCCAATCCAGTGTGGGGTCCCA
>NW_010290840.1:0-473 GCF_000700745.2 Antrostomus carolinensis | reverse complement strand
GGTGCAGTCCTTCAGGAAGGGACTGCTCCAGCGCGGGTCCTCCACGGGGTCACAAGTCCTGCCAGCAAACCTGCTCCAGCGTGGGCTCCTCTCTCCACAGGTCCTGACAGGAACCTGCTCCAGCGTGGGCTTCCCACGGGGTCACAGCCTCCTTCAGGCATCCACCCACCCCGGTGTGGGGTCCTCCATGGGCTACAGGTGGACATCTGCTCCACCATGGACCTCCATGGGCTGCTGGGGGACAGCCTGCCTCACCATGGTCTTCAACACAGGCTGCTGGGAATCTCTGCTCCAGTGCCTGGAGCACCTCCTCCTCCTTCTTTACCAACCTTAGTGTCTGCAGAGTTGTTTCTCTCACATCTTCTCACTCCTCTTTCCAGCTGCTATTACTGCTGCACAGGTTTTTTTCCCCTTAATTACATTATCACAGAGGTGCTGCTGTCATTGCTGATGGGCTCAGCCTTGGCCAGCAG
>NW_010290839.1:20650-24341 GCF_000700745.2 Antrostomus carolinensis | reverse complement strand
TAAATTAAATTAAATTAAATTAAATTAAAAAATACAGTAAGAGGTTGTTCATTATTTTTAATGAATGATAAAATATTGATGAAAATAGAAATATGTCTTGTACAGTGATATAGATCTGCCAGCCTACCTACCTATTGAGGCTTATTATTATTCAATCTATTTTAAAGAGTACAATTTTACATAACTGCAATTCCACATCAACATCTGAATAGCTTATGAACATACACTGTACTAACAACTTATTCCAGTTAGATTTTTTTCAGAAATAAGGCAAAATACTTGTGCAAATTATTGTGAAAGAATGGGGTTTCCTGAACAAGTGCACAGGAAGTCACTGTGATATGTTCATGGTGGTCAAAACATGGAAGAAGTCATTCATATCAGCTTTCTCTCACTTCCCCTGCCCTGTAGTTCCCTGTCATGCAGTTCTAAGATGTGAAAATGTGCTGCCAGACTCTGACAATGGGTATGTATGTGAGTCTGTATGTGATGGGGGTGAGAGTAGAAGGTGTGCTTGGTCAAAGCACTCTATCCTGTTCCTTACCTCTGAAGTTTTACTGTGTCATCTGTAGTTACTATGGAAAGATAAAAGTAACAGGAACTATGCATTTGAGATGAGTTGTTTGTAGGTTAACAATATATAATAAGGAGACTATTGACTACCTTAAGATGACAAATTTTTTTTTTTTTTTTTTTATATTAAAAAGGAAAAGCAACACTACCAAACTCTTCACAAAAACTGAGGAGGCAATAGCAGCCATCTGTGCCCAGGTTTAGTGTAGAGGAATGTGAGCCTAATAACCATTTGCCTGTTGGATAAAAATTGAGACTTGGAAAGGCGCAGTTGAGAAAGGGGTTCCATTCCTTTCTTTGGAGATTCATCTCCAGAAGGTGGCCTTCGGGCAGCAGCTATATGTAATCAGAGTTTTGCTTACTACAGTTTGTGACTCTTGTTACTTATCTTTTTTTCTGTGGACCTCTGAAAAGATTCTGGTTTCTTCTCTATAATCCTCCTTTAGGTAGTAGAAGACTGCAATTTGAACTCTCCTTTTGTTTCTGTACTCCAGGCTAAGCAAACCCCATTCCTTCAGCCTCTCTTGTATGTTGTGTGCTCTGGCATCCTAATCATCTGTAAATTACCCTTCACCAGCACTCTGTCCAGTTTGTTGATGTTTGTTCTGTCTCAGAACTGGACAGAATATTGTCAAGCAGATGTTAATTAACTATTCTCTTAGCCTTCTGGATTTTCCTAACACAGCCCAGTGTGCAGATAGACTTTATAACCTCCTATTATACACACAGGACTTTAAAATTATTCTTTGACCAATCTTGGCTAATAGAGGACAAAATACAATAGATAACAGTTGAGGAAACACTTGATCTATTTGAAACAGTTCCATAAAATTGCTCAAGTAAAAAGTTGGAATTGGAACAGGAAAGAAAATCTTGCTTTGTTAGTTGAAATAGAATCAACGGATGTGATATTTTCACCCCAAAAACTGTTTTCTCTGTTCTCATCCTTACTGCAATCCTTTTCCTGGTGAATCTGAATTTTCTTGGTTTAATTTGTTGGTTGCATGGGTTCTCTTTTGATATTTACCAGAAAAACCCACGTGTTGGAAATGCAACATTTATCGGGTAGATACACAAGCACTGTATAACGTTGTAGCCTTTTATCATTTCTAGTATAGAATGTTGTAATTATTCTAAGTATCTGGAATATGATTGGTTTGCTATGATATAAAGAAAAGTCTGAAAAGTTTAATAAATAATTGCAATTCAAAATCTTAAAATACTATGCATGGGGATTCTGTCTGATCTTTCATTGAAATTCTTTTTAATTCACAATCAGTTAATGTTCCATAAAAATTAAAGTTTACCCAACAACAAAAGAGTTATGGTTCATTGCACAGAAAAATGAGCAAGGAGTACAGTTTCTTGATTAGTTACTAATATCAAAACATTAAGTTTCCCAAGGTCTTTGTCAGCTCTGAAAGCACCTCCTATTGTATAATATCCGTTTATAAAAATGTACTTTCAATATGTACTTTGAAAGAAAGAATATACAAATGTGGATTTCCTGCTTCAACAAAGCTACCTAAAGTTGTACTGACACAGTGTTGTGTCTCCTTTGTATTAAGTTTAACAAGTAGAAGACAAACACAGAACCAAATTTGCCAAGTGTTACTCAAGTGTGCAATCCCTCTTCCTGGAGGAAGTTCAATGACACATAACTCCAAAGGATAACTTCTGTGAAAAATTAAATATTCCCCTGAGTAAATGCTGTAAAGGAGGCCATGTATCCCTGAACATTTTAATCTGCAAAATAATTCCAGCAGTAAGTAAATTAGCATAAAGCGCTCGAAGTCACAACACAATCTGAATTTCGTATTTTGGAGAATAAAGGATTGTGGGGGAACTAACTTTTTAAGTAACAGGCTACCATAATAAATCTCTCTTCCTTTTATTTCCTTCGGGTGTCAGATGGACGTGAAATTATTCACAGACTAAATAGTTTTCTTGCTAAAAATTTATTTGTGGTTTCACTGAAATTATTAATAAAATGAGTTCACACCGTATTGAACAGGTTTGGGTGGGAAAAAAATATGGATTTGCAAAGTGGAAGAAAGGGTAATGGAGGGAGGCCACTCCTTCACTACCCCTAATACCTTAAATGCCCTGTTAGTGACAGATTCATGCAAGACATTAATAGCTAAAGGGCTTGTTGATTATTATATTCTTCCTATAAAATGCTTACACAATAAGTGAACTAGTTACTGAAAGGTGCATATACCACCTCCCTCATATCATTATGTTATTGAATAGTTCTTCATTTCTCCATAGGCTAATTGCTGTGCTGTTTACATGTTCCTCCAGGTGAGCTGACAAAGCAGTAGTCATCACTACTTCTCTCCTTGGGGAGAAAAAAATGATGAGAATGAAATACAATGCAATAGGGAGAAAGAAAGTAGGGGAGAACAAAAGAAGAAACACTAGTGAGGAAGAAGCTTTTGATTCAATGCTTTATTTTTTATGGCTAATTTGCATGCTTTTATAATCACACTTTTTCAGTTTCCCATAAGTATGACTTTGACTTTTCTTTAAAGTCTTCTTTCTGTTCCCTTCTTAGCCAAGTTCATCACTGTGATAGGAGATTTCTTCAGATGGCTTAAACATGAGAGGGTACAAGGAAGAGATGATTATGATAAGTTGTCATATATCTGGCACAACTTTCTCCTGGTAAGTCTCAGCCTGGCCCACACTGAGTGCTTAGGAAACAGTGGGCATCATTTCAAAAGAAAAGAACAAAGCTCCCCAAATTCTTTTACTGTAGATGATGGGGAGCTCTGCCACCACAGATGACAATGTCCTTTTTTTAATGCTGCATAGATATATCTGACTGTAGGACTAATGGTTAAGAATCTGCATTAGATGAAGGTTTAAATATTCTGGATATCTAATTATTCAGAACATTTTAATATTCTGGAATCTAAACTTTGTCTGCTATTTTGTTTGAACAAGCTATAGCACAGTGATGTTCAGGGACAGGCCAGGGCCCAGGTTCACTGTTACTATGCCTCATTTAATCTGGGTCACAGGTTTCAAGAAACGAACAAAAACTGAAATATATAACAAGTAGTTTGGATAAGAGTATCCTGCAATGAAAACTTATGCTTGCAACTGTGAAAAG
>NW_010290839.1:20033-20622 GCF_000700745.2 Antrostomus carolinensis | reverse complement strand
GGAAAAGTTTTGATGCAAGACTCTGTTTCTTCCAGTAAAATTTAATTTGGGATTGTTATGGATAGCCATGCATGAGCAACAAGAAAATACATTAATTTCTCCTTGCACCAATAGGGAAAAAGATCATAGCAGACTGGTAAATATAAAGCCCAGAGGTGAGAAAGAAGCATATCAACCATGAAATTGTGTTAATTCAATAATTAAAGTGAGTCTCAGTTACAATGTAGACTCTGGTTGTGGAGCAAAGATGTGAGAAAACAATTGGGAATGGCAGCCCATTACATTCGTATTAATCATCATGAGAAAAGAGTTACAGTAAATCAAATATTTTATGAACACTACAGTGTATTTAGCCCTGGACTTGATATCATGTCATTAATCAAAGCAATACACAGTGAGTAAAATTTCCACCTGAGTTTAGTTTTGAGAAAGAGGCAGCGAGAAGTGGGAGTGTCTTGTCTTTGTTCCCAGACGCTACAGCAGATCCAGGCTTTGTACTGCTCTTCCCAGCAAGGGAATGAAAACAGTGCTGTAGGGGGAAATTAATTATTATCAGGGACATTTCTGCTGGAAATCTGTGTAGTTGCAA
>NW_010290839.1:1367-19993 GCF_000700745.2 Antrostomus carolinensis | reverse complement strand
TGATCATGTTAGTTCCCCTTGTGCTTTAATGGTTTCAGAACTTCTATGGAAAAATAAGTTCCTATTAGGGCTGGTGAGGAATTTAGTATTTGATTTTGCATTTTTTAATTTTCATTAGTTTTCCATGTGAAATCCTAGACAGATGCAAGAAAGAGAGAGACTCCCAGATAAAATCAGCGGCCCAGTGACTGGAATCTTTATCTGAAATATGGAATTGCCTCATGTCCCCAATTCCAATGTAAACCACCTGCTTAAAAAAGCGGGTTTTGTCTGAGTTACTATCATTTATAAAAAAATCACCAATTAATATTTTTCAGAGAGATCAGAGCAGTCTACAGAGATACAGTTAATACACAGTTAATACAGAAATGTGTTGCGACAGAGACAAAGCATGGAGTGAACATCCTAAGAGAGTGCCTTGGCTATTTTGCTACACTGTAATTAGTGTTTCTTGTCAACATAAATTCGCTCCTGCACCTGAGAAGGCATCTAAATGGAAGGCTTTTAGTCTTCACAACTCATAGATATTCTGATTAAGGAAATGTCTTATGAAGAAGTTCCCAGTCAGTTGCTGTTTCTAGTGTTCTCGGTCAAAATCCCTTCAAATGTAATCAGTAATAAGGTTAGACTTGTGACTGCCTTATTACAAGAATATTAAAGACTGTACACCTATGCCATTTTTTTTTCTGTCTCTCAACAGCCATGTTGATTATTAGCCACTAAATTTAACTGCTAGGTATCTAGGTATAGGTGGAGGAGTGCTTTGTGTTCATTACTTGGGTTCACTGGAAAAAAAAAAAATAACTCTAGCATTTAAAAAATTGAAGCAAACATATGGCCTTACAGCTACACACAGTTGGAAATTATTGTAGCTTGCTTTAAAAGCAACTTCAATATTTTTATATAACAGTAGGCTCACATTTTACACAGTATCATTCAATATGAAAGTAGATGTGGCTTAACTTCACAACAATGTATTTGAGAAATAAAAGCTATATTGCAGAAGGGGTAACTGAGGTATGGATACACAGAAATTTGGCCTGGACAATAAGTTAAACTTAATTCTATACTCAGAATAATAGTATTTTATTTCCTGATACTATGCTTTTATGAATAGTTTTATCCACCTTATACTTATTCCATTTTAAAATATATGTTCATTAACACCTGCATTATTTATATTTACTCACATTCTTGAATTTGTTTGAAAATAGAAATTATTTTTAGAAATACAAAAAGAAAAAAACAATACCTAAAATGTATTTTTTTTGGCTGATAATTAGTCAGGTATTTTGAACAAACTAATAACTACTTAATTAATTATTGAAAATAACTCCTTAGCAAATCATATGACTGTGAAATAATTTTCCATTAAGAGTTAAATCAAACTTTCATTTACTAGTTTCAGATCACAAATATTTTTTCTGCTTTTCTTCGCTATATCCAAATTTTCTTACCGATTTTAGAATAAGTTTTCCCTTAGAAGCTTATAAGTAGTAGCTAATGAAAATAACACCAACCACAGTAAATTATCATATACGCACTTGGGTTTGCTAATTTAGAACAAGCAGCTATGCTGAAATTGCAACAGTATATTTAAATAGCTGGTCATTTTCTCAAAACAGGCTCTAACACTTGATGTTTTTCTTTGTTTATACATTTCTTGGGAAAAAAATGATAGACATAAGTATGTACCCTAATAAAAACAATTCTACAGACTTAATTATGTCAGTAGGAATCTATTTTTCTTAAAATATCATTTTTTAGTAGCTCGACATTCCTTTTATTTCTGTGCTTTCCCAGGACCTAAAACACAGCAAGTTGTTATTTGTGTTTAATCTATCAAACACATGTAGGCCCAGCCAATATGCCACTTAGAATTAAAAAACATTTAGTGTAAGGAGTTTTAGTCTGTAACATGAGGCCCTCATAATGCCTGAAAAGTATTTGTTGGAGGTCTGGCTGGTAAGTACCATATCTTACATTCTGCTGTTATCTCCTTGTTCTCCACTGAGAACAATAGATTTGAGAGATGTAGAAAAGGATAAACAAAAAGTCAGTTAAACAGTATGCTTACACTTTTTGAAAGACAAAATGTTCCTGCCGCCATCAGGAAATTACCCCTTACAATGTCTGATAAAATTTTATTTTAATAAAAATTACATTTTTGTCACTAAATTATTTTTCATTGCAAAATGTCTTTATAGCAAGTCAACAAAATAATTTTATTATTAAAAACAACTAATAATTACAAAGTGCCTGTCTAATTAATTTTCATATAATCATAAAAACATTTTTGTGCTTCATAATGCTATTTTATTATAATGAATAGAAATTCACAGACCTAAAGAATTCAGTTACTGGTCTGATATTAGGGTTCTTTTTAATTTTAAAATATTAAGTAGCAAAATTATATTATTGAAATAATTTTACTCACAAAATATGAAATATCAAGATATACCCTGCATATAGAAAATTGATAGAACACAAATGAAAGGACTCTGTAGTGAGGAGGGTGTTGGTGTCTTCTCCCAAATAACAAGTGATAGGACCAGAGGAAACAGCCTTAAGTTGCACCAGGGGAGGTTTAGGTTGAATATTAGGAAAAAATTCTTCACTGAAAGGGTTGTCAAGTATTGGAACAGGCTGCTCAAGGAAGTGGTGGAGTCATCATCCCTGGAGGTATTTAAAAGACGTGTAGATGTGGTGCTTGAGGACATGTTTTAGAGGTGAACTTGGCAATGCTAGGTTTACGCTTGGACCAGATGATCGTACTAGTCTTTTCCAACAAAACTATTCTATGATTTCTTTGATTTGTTGGCTTGGACAATACAAGAAGTGGTCTGTTGTGCTTTTGATGACCTTGATAAGAACATGTTTCAGGGCAAAAATTGTTGAAGTGCTGCCTGGTGTCACAACTTCAGACCATTCCAATTTTGGAATCACTAGCAGGGACGTTTTACTTATGGAGACCTTTTATGCATGTTAGCTAATTGACAAATACATACATACACACACGTCTGTGTATGCTTATATGTACATCCACATGTATTCTACATATATTTCTCAAGCCATTTCTGCTTATAGCTGAAACAAAAAGCAGTAAAACAATGAAGATAAATGGAAAAGATTTCTGAAACTCTCAACTTTCAGAAAGAAAAATAATTTCTGCATGTTTCTTTTCAAATTCTGAAAAAAAAAATTATTCTTGCATATATGTAAATGAAAGCCTTATGACGAGAAAAATACTTGGGTACTATTTTTAATGCAGCTGAGGGGGATTATGTCTCACCTTAGGGACACAGATATGGCACAGCTATGAATTTGAAGGTACTTTTTGCAGGGGAGTGATATCCTGGGAACAGAGGTATGCTTACAATATATCTACAAATGTGCTTTTAACCCTCCACATACTAATTTATAAAATTTGAAGCACATGATTCTTCTTCAGACATGTATATTTGTCAGTAAGTAAAATTACAGTAGTTTTATTTTCAATATTTTTATTACTTTTTTTTTTTTTTTTGTCATCTACAAGGATTGGAAAGTGTGTTTCTTGTTCAAAAGCATAAGATGACGTGAGGTGAGGTGAGGTGAGGTGAGGTGAGGTGAGGTGAGGTGAGATGAGATGAGATGAGATGAGATGAGATGAGATGAGATGAGATGAGATGAGATGAGATGAGATGAGATATTACGAGGGGTGCAGGCATCTAAGAGCATCTGAAAATCACTTTTGTACACATATCTTGTATTGGACCAAGCTCCATAGAGGAACTACAAAGTAATAGAGTTCTGCGCCTTTCAGTTAAATGGCTGTCATGTGCAGATGCTGCCATTAAACTCTGAGCCATTTTTCCATTTGGCAAACACTCATGCTTTCAGCTAGGCTCAACCTGGGGCTGCTATGGACTACCACCCTCCCTAACTGCTACAACTGGTGTATAGCAAATTGCATTGAACTGCAGGCACAAGATATACAGCCTGCTTAAGGCTCCTCACAACTCAGAAATGGCAGTATTTCTGCTTAAAATTGGAGACAAAAGCAAGAAAAAATGTCTTGCCCAGTTCTTAGTGTTAGTATACAGCTATTACCTAATCAATAAACCTTTTCTAATAAAACCAGGACACAGAGAAAACCTGAACTCTCATGGTTCATTTTTTGACAAATGTTGCCAGTCTGCCCAGATGATTATTACCTAACAATCTTTGTGATTATTGCCTGAGTCCTTTCCCAGAAAAATACTTTTTTAAAGCTTTTGAAAACCTTATGACATTCAAAATTCTTAATGAGAAATCACAGAAACATTCCAATTTAAAAGGCAATATTTACTTGATTTAGGTTGGGAATTTCCTATTCCTCTTTACACACATGTCAAAAGTTACTCAATGGTACATTCTGAAGTACCAAATGCTTAAAGGTAAATCCTCAGGTATCTATTTTACCAGGTTTATATTTTCATTAATTTTGTTTGTTAATCTCACCACAGGAAAGTAAGTAATTCCTTCAGTTTCAGTGGGTATCTCGTCCCCAAGCACATTTAAGGATACACAAATTGCAAGTCTTATTGAAAAGTAATATTTTCCATAGACCCAAAACTTTTCTTAGGTCTCCTTCCTCATAACTTAAGATTAGTGGTACCTGAAAATAGGTCCTTTTTAAATAACTGCACCAGTTAATTTGATACATTATCCTTTCGCACTTTAACACATGCATTATGCTAATTTTATATGCTTCCTCAGCAAAAAGACTTTTCTTGTCTGGAAAACGTGTTATTAAAATTATGTTTTCCTCAAACAGCAAAATCATAACCCTAACTGCAAATTTTACATTAAATTATCTTTATTTGGCATAATTTTACCAAAGCAAATGGCATTTAGTGGCAATACATATTACTAATAATTTCTATTCCCACATGAGAATGCAGATGTTCAACCCTAAGCATGACAGAAATTAATATGCATAGTCATATTAAAATATATTTTTATAAACATCCCAAGCAATACTATCTCATTTCAAGACTCAAAATACTTCTATATATTATTGCCAACCATTATGATTGGAGGAGGAAAGTATATTTCAGAATGTCTTCTTCCTTCCAGGAGAAACTAAATGGGAGAAAGAAAAAAACAAACAAACAAAAAAAAATTACATCTAGGTCTCATAATATCAAATGTGTATGAGCATTTTTATTTTTTTTTTCTCTGGGTGCACTGTTTATATAAAAGGCTTGAACTCTGTGACTCTTGATATGAGGGACACACTTTCTATATCTCTTCATTTTCCTGACCTGTGGAAGCTGCATTTTGTTGAAGTAGTTGGTTGAAGTAGTATGTTTCAGAAGAGACACAATACACTTGGATCTCATGAGAAATTTTATCTTGCTTAACTAAATCACTATCAGTGGATCTGTTATTTCATTATAACTATTTATTACACTGCAGCCATATCTGAGAATCATAATCAAAGACTGAACAAAGTAACAGGGGGCTTAGCCCACTTCTGTGCAGTACTGCTTGTCCACTCCTAGCTTTGAAAATTATTACTGATCCTGACTACTTCAGTCCAGAATGTCTCCAGAATACAGGCAATTGTTTTATGCTAAATAGGGTAAATGCAGGTTATCTGAACAAATTACATATATGTGTGTGCACACATGATGTGTATTTGTATGTATATTTCTCCAGCACATACTCACCTCCTCCCATGACTTTATATGTAACAAACCACATCCCTAAGTTGCTGTGCAAATTCTACATTATTTTTATGCAGCTCCTCTAGAGTGATTTATACCTGCATATTTTGTAAAATCAACCATGAAAATCTTTCAACATATGATAAAAAAGTGTTTGGACTAAAATGTGTAATAATACATCACAAGCTTCCTTTCCAGGATTAAACCATTGCTTGATTTCACAGAAGGCAAATTCAATCAATCACCTTGTCCTTTGTTGTCAAAAAACAACTTAAGGTTTAGTTCTATAAGAAGTAATCATAAAATGAACAAAGAAACTTAATTCATTAAATTGAGAAACAAGGAAAAATACACCAACCTAAGATTTTCACCACATAAAACACTGAGAAGTTAATGTTGTGTGTTGGTTATAATTTTAAAGAAGAGATAAGCAACAAAAGCCTAAAAATACATGGGATTAAAAATCTGACAAAAAAATTAATTCATGCAGTAGTCATGTCTGAAGATCACCAGAATTTTTAAGGGATGCGTTTAACCAGCAACATTCAAAATTAACACAGAACAAATTAAACTTCTGTAGATTTCCCAAGATTCGGACTTCCATAAATCTAATTGTAATTTGTGTTTGAAGCCTGATTTTGTGGGATTCTTTTGTGTTAGAAACCCAAAATGAGAGCCAATGATTCATGGTGTGATCTCTGACTATGTTGTTTCATTTCAATTTACACCAGCAAGACTGAAACTAGATCAGGAAAGAAGAAACCTACCTGAGAAAACAAATTAAAACAAGAGAACAAAATTTGCATTTATTTCTCCTCCACCACTTCCCTCCCTCCTTGAAAGGGAAAACAGAAAGAAAAGAGTAAGAGAAAGAGAGGAAAAAAGAAAAGAGAGCTGGAGGGGGAGAAGGAGAGGCAAAAGGGGAAGAGGAGAGAGGAGAGCAAGATCAAGGGGAGGGAAAGGGAAAAGGAAGAGATGGGAAGGGGAAGGGGAAAGGGGAAGGGGAGGGGGAAAGGGAAAGAAGGGAAAGGGAAAGGGGAAGGGGAGGGGGAAAGGGAAAGGGAAAGGGAAAGGGAAAGGGAAAGGGAAAGGGAAAGGGGAAGGGGAGGGGGAAAGGGAAAGGGAAAGGGAAAGGGAAAGGGAAAGGGAAAGGGAAAGGGAAAGGGAAAGGGAAAGGGAAAGGGAAAGGAAGAGGGGAAGGGGAAGGAAAAGGGGAAAAAAGTTCACAGCAAACCTTATGAAGCTCTCAGTATTCCTGAACTAAGTACAGGGTAATGATGCTACACATTAGAAATATAATTTGAATATGATCACCACAGGTGATCATTCAAGCACTATCAGTGGGAATTTTTGCACAAGATACCACACAAATGTTACACAATATCTTTTCCTAGAAATGTCCTGTGTCAGCTGAGATAAAGATTGTCATAGTATCCAATTAAAGGCTCACTTCAGGTCAATTTAAAATTCTTTCTGAATATTTCACATCTCATTCTTAAAACTGGCAATTTCCAGTTGTGCTTCATAGGACAGGAAGCAGCACTAAGGACTGGAAAATATGTATCTCTTTTAATGAAGAATTAATATTTATTGAATATTTGGCTATAACTATATCAGAATATTTTAATAAATAAAACTAAATGATGAGGAAAAAATCATGATGGGGAAAGCGAACACACAACAACATTAACCTCCAAAGAGTCATGCTCATTCACGCTAGCAGTGACTTTCGCTATGTAATTTGCCATAGGACACTCCTGAGCACATTCTTTGATGGATATGGCCTCTTCTCAGGTAGGAGGATGCACTTGGCTTGCCGCATCATCTGTCTGGCAATGCACCGGAGGCCTGTTGAGTCTGACTGTGCATAGTCTGTCACGTCGCCTGGCTTAAGCAAAGATGCACTAGAATGTTGCAGGGTCTGTATTTGTTGACCATCAGAGTTCAGCTAGGAGAGCATTTATCTTCCTTAAATACTTGTTATCTTTGTTAGCTAACTCATCATCATTTAGGCTGCTTAAGTCCATACACATGAAGGGCACAACAGCTAATGCTGTCCTATGGACTTTGAAATGATCCATGAAGGAAAATATATGGCCACTGCTTCATAATCAGACACTAAAAGTGATTTATATTTCAACATTTTTTACATCCATAAAACTCAAATGCTGCCAGTTCAAAATACTGTAGTTGTTTCCCCAGGGAGACTCAATTTGGATCCTGCATCTCCTCTGAAGTGCAGGCCCCCTTTACTTACCATTGCAGCTGGTTTGACTGAGGTCAAGTGAGTCATCTAAAGTCACACAGTGAATGAATCACCTAGAAAGATGCTGAAACCTCTTCAAGTTCCCTGCTGCAGCTACTGAAGCACACTGTCTCTCTTGAATAATTCTGCCTGTTGAATTTACACATTTCCTAATGCCACAGGAAATGAAAGTTTGCATTCAAGCTGCTGTAAGAGCTAGTGTACAGTGGGAACAAAACTTTTTTTTTTTTTTTTTTTTTTTTTTTTTTGTATTATATCAACAACTTTCCTTCCATTCCTATATTTTGGTGTATCTTTACATCCTGAGACAAGATAGGAAAGAATATAAACCCATGTCCAAATACATCCAGCTTCACATCACGTCTAAATCCCAGCTTTGTGGTTCTCAGACATCTATCTGCCTTTTCTTTGAATGGATTAAATTTGAAAGTTTCGGTTTAGTTTTTTCCACAACCACAACAGTTTGAGACACTTTAATTTTCTTTCAAAGAGAAGATATTGTTGAGTTAGTAAGAATCACAGTGAGTCTTACTGAACAGCCCACAGCTGTCAGTAGGCAGTCTCTGGGCCAGAGATAGCAAGCCCAGTGTCAAGTGTGTGACTCCATAAATTTCAGAGGAATTATACAAAGATTTCACTAGTAAAAACCAGCCTGAAGTCACCTGCAATGTCCTGCATTTGCTACACACCTTTCACACAAAAAGTTTTGGGTGAATACCTTGCAGTTTCAGCCCGGTAGCTAGGTTCTATATGGTGCCCCAGAACCAAAGACACCAAAAAAAAAGTAGAAGAAACTACCTACCTGACTAGAATGGTATTATCTGTATGTCACATCCTGGTATGGAGTCAGTTTACATGTACTTAAAATGAAATAAATAATTTTATATGCGCAATAAGAAGGGAGAGAATGAAACTAAAAATGCAATTAAAAGCAAAATTTCAATCATTTAGATTTCTTCTTTTCAAAAACCCAACTTCCAGCCTCACATTTAAATTTTCTTTGCTCCGTACACAATGACTTCAGATGTTTAACTGGCATACAAGGAGGACCAGTAGGGTTTTCCTTCTACCTGTGGGGAGCCAATATGGCTCACATTCCATCACTTAAACACAGAACTAGTCCATTAGTTAATAAAATAGTGATGCCAAAACTCCTCATCTGCAGGCACAGCAAGGGTGAGAGTTTAAAAAAGGCCTATGTACCAACCATACCTTAGCTTGGGGTAGGTGACTTTCCCACCTCTCGTCTCAGTCTGCTTTTGTTCTACTTTTTGTTTGTAGATTGTGTCTTGCTTAACTCAATGTTCTGTGAATCTTGATTGCTAGTAGCAAGTACTTCTGGACATCTGCTCTGAATTTACTTTTCAAATAATATCTGTATGTGTGGGGGTTTTTTTGTCATGTTGGGGTTAGGCTGAAACTGGCAGTCTGCAGAAGGGAAGGAAAGATCAATACCATTTCTAATAACAACAGCTATTTACAAGCCTAGGGACTGTAGTAGGTGTCACTTTCCTTCCCAGTGACATTCAGCTATCTCAGATCAGAATACCACAGTGATTTTTTACCAGTAACACTGCACAACAGTTTTAAACAAAGGAAACAAAACATATATTTATGCATGGCTAAAACTACAGGGCAATTCCAGGGATGCAGAGTGGAATTCACCTAGAATTGGGTCAAAACACGGAAGCCAATTCTCACCCTGGGAAAGGGGTGACATGCATATTTCTGTGATTGCAGGTCATCAAGGCTTCAGCCTTGTACCTAGCCATAGGGGCTGACAAATGTGGCATAGTTCAAATTTTGCACTGAAGAAAACATTAAGAAAAAGTGATCCAGCTACCCCTAAAATAAATAGAAAGATTTCTGTAGGAGTTAGAGGGCAGTGAATCATAGCTGTTTCTTAACCACCTTGCTTTATCCTTGGGGCTCAAGTCACCTTCTTTTTAGTTATGATGTCTGATGGGATTTCAGCCTAAGTCCTACAGCTATGACCTTATGTCCTACAATTCAACCTGCTCCAGAAAACCTCTGTTTACTGAGTGATGAACAATAGAATTGCTTGACAGCTTCTTTTAGGTTTCAGAAAAGAAAACACAGTACTACATGCACTTTTTCAAATGTTTTCCTTCATTTTCTCATGGGGATTTATTCTTAAAAAAAAAAAAAAAAAAAAAAAAAGACCTCACTGAGAAGTACAGTACTTAATTCAGACAGTTTCAAGTTCCCTAGAGCTATTGACTGATATATGCAAAACCTTGCCATTATGTTTTCAAAGCAGGAACAAATAGAATTAGGAGTGCAACTTCTTTGATGATACTTTGAAATTTTTTTAAATTACCTTGCATTATTGTCTGGGCTTGATCCTTCTCCTTCAGAAACTAGTGGGAGTTCTGCCACTGACTTCAGGGGAAGGAGGATTGGGTTGTTTTCAACACAGATTTTAAAACAAAGGCTTGAAATTGGCAGGAACAAAACACTCTGCCATGAATCCAGACAGCAGGTTGCCAGATGGCAGCTTTTCAGAGTTATACAAACAAATTTGGTTTATTCAATATAAATATTTGTAGGAAATAGAAAGAAGAGGATAATTCTCATTTACCAAAGGGTCAGATCTGAGTCTTTTAAATTTTAACTTGGTTCCAAGAGAAGAAGAATCTCTACCAACACTGTTAAATTATTGCTCTAGAAAACACCTGAGCCTGGATTTCCATGACAGTTTATACTGCTTTGTAGTTCTGTATGACTGAAGAAAAATAAGAATATTGGGGAAGGAAGGGATTCACACTGTTACTTGGGGAAGGCAGTTTAGGAGTAATTGGTAGACTACCACTTGAGGAGCACATGTTCTCTGTACAATCCAAAGAGAGAAGGAGACACTCTGAGAGGATGTTTTGAGCTTTCAAGTTAGATACCTGAAGTTAGGTACTACGAGTAGGCCCATAATTTGCAAGTGAAATCTTCAGCATATGGCTAATCATATAGATTCACCTAGCAGGTATCAGTTAAGAGAAGAGGCAAGTCAAGAATTCCAGAACAGCACTGCTGTTGGGATTTTGGTGTATTTGTTTTGATTGTTTTAAACTAACACTCAGAAAAGACAGAAAGTGAATATAGTACAAAAAACAGAAGGTTTCTCTTTTTTCTTGAAAATTTAATTTGATCTGCTTAGAAGAATGACCTATGAGCAACAAAAAATCAATATTACTCTACTCAGAAACCTTGATTTTTATTCTATTGAGTGAAAAGTCTAAACAAGAAGAGCCAAGTATACAGGTCATAGTAAGAGAGCTCTAAGAATTCCACTGTCACAATCTTTTTCTCAACCACATCTAGCATCAAATTAAAAAAAAACCCAAAACAAAACTGAAATAAATAAAATAAACAAACCGTCCACATCTGCCCTGAATTCTCTCTGCATATAATTTTCTTCTGCCTGTGGTGAGGGGCATGCTTTTGGAATTGCAGAAGGCTTCATCTTTTAACGAATAATGAAATCCACATTCCAGTCAAATGTGATCAGCCCTGCAAGTGCAGAAGGATATTTTTATTGTTCATGTTTGCCTTCAGAGTGCCACTGCACATTACTAAGCATGTTGGCTTTTTGCCATCTCTATTTTAAGCTATTCAAAAATCTGGGAACTGAAGAAATATCTGCCTTTGCTTTTTAAGGGGAAAAATATTATTTAAGTAAGCAAACATTTTAAATAACTTTGACTAGAAAATGTATGTGTTCTTAGATGGACATGCTTGTTTTAGTAAGACAGAACTGACCATATCTTTGAATTAACCTCTTGTCCCTTATACCTTACTCATATGCACTGTATTGACCTCATGGGAAAGAAAATCAAATCAACTGTAAATTGCCTGAACAGATTTGCCTGAACTCATGGAGCAGTAAATCCTACATTTACATTACTTACTCAAGACAAGTTGGACTTGCCATACCTTCTACTCAAAAGGTCACACAGAATTTTTTATACTCTTTAAAAAAAAAACAAACCAGTGGCCACAAACTTGAATTAATTCCCTGCATGTGATTCCTAGAGCACAGAGGAAAGGAGAAGAGAATAAATGGCTAGCAGAAAAGATCAGAGGAGCAAAGCAAGAGAGTGGCAAGGAATATTTTCCGGTTCTGATGAAAGAGTTTCATTTCAGATGGACCCTCCTTTCAGCTTACTTCAGGGACTGGCATATGGCATATGTTACAGATGGATAGGCATTGATACACATACAGCTGTAAGATTCTGGCACTCTTGGTCCTGGCCCATGCTGCCAGCTGGCCAACAGAAAACAGGTTTGCAGGATGATTTGATTTTCCGCAGCTGTTGTACAAAGCATGAGGTCAAGGGAGGTGAGAAGGAGGAGATGCTGGAGAGAGGGAGGGGGTTGTAGCTGACTGATCCTTGTTTACAGCACAAGGCTGAGTTCAACCATGAAAACTACAATATCCCAGGTAGCAACTTTCTCCATGTGCAAGTCCTTCATTTAAATGATGTGCTAATGTAAGGATTAGGTCTTGATAGGACTGGGCAACTCTGGGATCACTTACTGACACACACTGAGTACTGTACAATGTAAGTGAATACCATGCAAGATGTGCAATTCTTGTCTAATGCCCATCAAATATACAAAGAAGACTGGAGTATTCATTTGTGAACTAAGAATATCTTTTCTTGGAAGCTACATTAGCAAAAACTCACTCAAACAAAACTTTGTGTGTCAATAACAAATAGGTTTTTAAGATAAATAAAAAAGCCTTTGTTGCTGGAACTGAAGTCAAATGCAAGGTCCTCTGCACAATTCCAAAGGGCTCACATATTTGTTAGTGCAGTTTGAATAATAATTCACTACAGAAAACTTTAGGTAAATTTGTAGTTCAATTGTAGTAGATTGAATTGTATAGGCCAAAAATTACTGTACTCATTTTAATAGGATAAATTACTAGAAATATATAATGTAATGGCTACCAATTTTAATGAAATTTAGCCGTTTATTAATTATTTGAAAATTTTTGAAAACAAGTATTTTTATTATTATACAAATTATGTCAAGCCATTTGAACAATAAGTTTCATGTGAAATAAGTTGATAACACTACTTTATTCAAGATAATGAGAATAAGGGTGAAGCACGAAGAATTTCTGATTGATAGGGCTGAGTAACTGGAAAACAAAATGCCAGATGAATATCAATATGGAAAAAAAATATCCTATGAAAAAGGCTGAGTTGAGATAGGCTCTGGCAAGATCTTATGGTGGCCTTTCAATACATAAAGGGGGCTTATAAGCAAGATGGAGGGAGCCATTTTACCAAGGCCTGTAGTGACAGAACAAGGGGTAGTGGTATTAAACTGAAAGAGGGTAGATATAAATTGGGTATAAGGAAGAAAATGTTTATAATGAGGGTTGTGAGACACTGGAACATGTTGCCCAGGGAAGTTGTGGATGCCCAGTTACTGGAAGTATTCAAGGAAAGGGTAGATGGGGCTTTGAGCAACCTGATCTAATGAAAGACGTCTCTGGCCACATCAGGGGAGATGCACTAAGTGATCTTTAAAGGTTCCTTCTAACACAAACCATTCTATGATTCTATGGTTCAATGAAACAGAGAACATGAGGAAAAAAACTCCACCTAAAAACATACAAGATGAGCTCTAAGCTGTCCATCACTGGGCAGAAGCAAGACCTTGAGGGCACGATAAGTAGTTCCACATAAGCATCAACTTAGTATTCAGAGGCAGTCAAAAAATAAATTGAAATACTAGGAATTATTAGGAGAGAAACAGAAAATAAACCAGAAAATATTATTCTAGAATATAGAACTACTATTCATTTCAACTTTTAATTTTGTCCTCTGGTCATCTCCTCTCAGAAAAAGTATAAACAAGGAGTAATAAGATGGTTGTATGGAAGTAGTATCTTACAAAGCATGATTTAATAAGCTCAAATCTTCAGTTCAGAAAAGAGATGGTTTCAGATTACAAGACAAAGGTCTATAGAACCATGAATGACACAGTGGTCTACAGAACCAGCACTGGACAGACACTCGTTACTCACTGCTCTTCTAGTGCAAGAGGAAGTTGCTGGCAAAAAAAGCTACTAGAAGCTAGATTCAAAGAAGAAAGAAAAAAGGTAGTTTTTCATGCAACATGCAGTTAACCCTTTGTAACAACATGCCAAAGGACCTGATCAATACAAGAGGCATATGCAGACTCAAGTGGAGACAGACCAACTGCTTGAAAGAAAGTTTCATATAAAGTTTCTAAATAGACAAACCACTGATGCTTAGGGAAATACTTGAGCTGAAAATAACTAAAGACTAGGAAAACATTAGGAAGTATGGCATGCTCTTGTTCTTTTTCTCCTTCTTCCTAAGTGTGCACTTAAAGGCCAGTGTTGCTGAATTAGATGAATCTGAATATGTGGCTAATATTTTATTCCTATTATGAATCTCTTATGTTATGAAATGTATCAAGACTGCCTGAACGGTTCTCCAGCAAGGAAATAAAAATTTATATTCACAAGTATGAATAAAGTTTTTTGTATCTTAACAGATTATTACAAAATGTGTGCAAGGAATGTTTTGAGGAGAGAAAAGGCCATTTGTTGGAACTCACAATCTAAAGTTTGCTCCTCTGTGATGCCACACAGAAGCCTAAAGCAAGAATTCATAGATGAGAAAACTAAGTAGGAAGGGACCAATGGTAGCAGCAGGAGGCAATGGGGTTTTCCTACATACTGCTCCACAAAGTTTCATTACCTTAGAAGTTAACTATCACCAGTTTGGGGTTCATGGGCACAACTCTTTTTCACAAGGTAAAAGTTTTTTGTTCTGGAAAAAAAAAACAGCTCCCTTTTCTCCTAGATGGCCAACATTTAAAAAACATGCATTCTTACTTGGTCTGGAGTACAGATCTACAAGTTCTCAAGCAAAAATACCTTTCACAGCACATACAAAAGGGTTTTTTTCCCCTCTTATATTAAGCATTCAGAAGGCCACAGAGGTGATGAACTCTGAAATCTGGAAAGTTGGAAATTTGCACCACGCTGTTATACTGCTAGATAATTATTTTTTATTTGGTGAATAAATTTGTAATCAGATTTAGGTAAGGCTGAAAGTGTCTCCTTCAAAATGGATCCTGCTAAGAAGGAAGTGACCAGATTTATTTTTTTCTTTCCAAAAGAAGGTAAAGAATGATTTAGAAGTTGCTAGTCTTGAGGTTTTTGGTTTGGGTTTTTTTTTCCCTTAATAAAATAGTGTAGGCATTGTATAAGAGTAACATCTTACTTTCTCTTCTGGCTGTATTTGAAGTGAACTTAGCCTTATGAGCTTTCACTCAGGTCTGCATGTCTTGTCATAAGTAGGTAATTTTGCCCCTCAAGTATCTTTCTGGTACAGTGATGCTACACCCTTAGCCTGTGTTGATACTTTTAAAGTCATGGGTTTGCCCACTGGTCAAGGATCACTTGTAATGTTTAGCTGTAAATACATTCCCTGATATAATTTTGATCTATGTCAACTAACACTCTCTCAAACAGTGCAAGAGAAAATTCAGGATACAGCATATCCCAGAGAGTTTCCTATAGACAGTGGGCGGTTATAGCCATTCTAGTTTGACGGAAGAAGTAATGTGGTCATAAACATATAAGACTGCATCAGTTTACCTCTGGGTCAGATAAGACTCTCTGGCCTCTTTTGTTTGCCAGTGTAGATTAGTCTTGGGAAACCAGCCTGCACTGGTAGCTGAGTCCCTCTGAGAGCTCCTGGAGGTCTCACACAGATGAGGTGTAGAGCAGGCTCCAGCATCACTGGCCAGTACAGAATACAAAAGATGTGTAACTGCAGCATGATCATAACTTGGAAAGCTTCATTAGTCAACAATGTAAGGGAATTAGCCACCATTTCAATTTTTTTTTTTTTTTTTTTTTTCCTTTGGCATGTGTTTGTATTTGCATAAGGATAACCTCTTGGGATGTGTATCTATTCAGGTTTACTTTTACTGTTTTCTCCTTATTCCCTTTTATAAAGAAATAAAATATTTTGGTTCTCTGAGAATAATATCAACAGATCCCAGAAATTATTTATTGTTCTATGTACATAATGCACTTGTGTATAGTTCTTTTGGAGGAAAAGAATAATAAACCATTCCTCTGTCCTTGGAAGGGAAGACAAAACTTCTTGATGAACACGATCAACTGCTGTTAAAATTTGACTGCCTGTAGAATAAAACGTTTGAAAAGTACTAACTTGGTTCAAATCTCTTCTAAACTACATGTGGAATCTGTTGAGACCTCATGAGATATTATTTCTCCAAGAATTGTGAAGGGATAGATATTTCCCTTTTAGAATGAATCTGCAAAGGCTTGTGCCATCAGAGAAAAAAAACTTTGATGATGCATTAACATGGCCCTGGCCCAGCTGGTTGGCATGCACTGTCACTCCAAAGTTCCATTAATAGGAAGCCTGAGGACATGAACTCAGTTTGACTTTAGAGCTTCATGTGTTTCAATTAAAAATGCATTTATTTAATTAATGTAGACATTAGAGAGAACACTGCATTAAAAAAAGAAGACTAAATTTGATAGACTAACTCTGTCCCCTTTTTCTAAGACATCTGGGAAATGTTGCTTTTGCAAGTGTAAGATGTAGGAAAGGCAGGAACTGAAATCTTGCAAATTAGTAGGTAGAAGGAACTGAGGAAGATGTCAGGTCTATTGGACTCAAAATAGTTACGTTGGAAGTTGATAGCTCTCTTTTTTTTCTCTTCTTTTTTTTTTTTTTTTAATTTTGACAGCTGATAAGACCATGCTAATTTCATTTGAAGGTGTTAGAAACAAAAGGGGTTCTGGCCACAATGGAAGAAATGTTTACTAGCATCATTTTACGTGTAGAATCAATGTTTTCTGTAATACAATAAATGTAAAAAAATTTTACCCTTGCTTACACTTGAGCAATTTCATTGAAAGAGGAATGTGAAGAGATAAAGGAAGAATATAGCTAAGAGAAATTTCACAGGGATGTTCCTATTGTACCTAGTCATCATGGACTCTATTTTCAATTTTAATAAAATGTTCTGCTACCCTGGCCACGTTAACACACTTTAAAGATCATTTGCACTCCACTGCAGAGTTAAGGGCCTTATTAAAATAAGATTCAGACTCCAAGTACCATTGCTTGTTCATAACTCCCGGAGGATCTCTTGAAGAAGATACCACTTTTGGCCTGCTTTTTTAGATGCAGTTTTCTGATGCAGTAATAGCAGAGTTCATTTTAAATAATTAGCTGTCATGTGGATTGCAGTCACAAATGGATACATCTTTCCTAAGACACTCTGTATGGAATCCATTCTTATCAACCTAATGTAAACAGAGCTTTAGTTACCCACAGACACACCACATAGATCTTATCTAGCATAGGAATACCAAATTAGCACTGACTGATTCTTAGGTAGCTATCAGCTAGCTGACAGCTGTGATTTTTCATATCCAGTACATCTGTTCAATACCGTATGCCAAAGCTAGATCTAGGGATTTTGGCACCTTGCTCTGGTTGGACAAGTTCTTTGACATGTTTTCTCCTTGATGTGAGATGAAACAATGAATAGCTTCAATTGCATTTGCACTTAGTATTGTCTAGATTATTTATTTACTTTGAGCAGTTACACAAATGGGACAATTCTGCAATCTGATAAAGAGAGGGGAGCTTTTATACCTATCACAGAAAAATGATGTGTCAGAGAGTGGACGCACAAGTATTGCTTTTTGAGTTGCTGTCACAAAGCTTAACCTTGCTTACTATAAGGAAAGCTCGTAGTTTATTAAGAAGGCTTTGTGGCCTGTAGAAAGAGATTCAAAATCCTGAGAACGTAACAAACATACAGAATCTTTAAGATATTATGCAAATGGGGCCATAATACTTCACGGTTATCCTGTCTTAGTGTACTAAAGCAACAGAACAGATCAGTCATTTTAATTTTGCATATGCCACTCCTGCTTATATCATACACAAATTCGTATCAGTATCTCAGAGAACGAGCTGATCCAGCTAAACTACTTTTGGGGAAGAAAGCTTATTCTCACAGAAGATGGTTCCCAACAGGTTTCATTATATGATGACTCAGGGGGCAGATCTACCACTAGAGAGGAGCTAGGGACAAGAATGGATGACCAACCACAAAGAAGGGCAGAACAATCCTTTTTGGTTGCACTCTGCTTTTTTCCCCATTAAAAAGACCAAGTAACCACAGCCAAAATGGTTTTAAGCAATAGCCACCAGAAAACCTCTTTCTGAGGAACAGAAATTAAATTAATTTCAAACAAAACAAAACAAAAAAACACAATCCTATTTTTCCTAGTCTTTCATATGCGATTCTTCATCTTCACTGGAAATGTTAAATGGAAATTCCAATTTTAATAGATTGAAAGCAATCAATTTCTGGTGGATGGTCTTAGCTGTGGTTCTGGGTGCACCCACAAAATAGCAGATATTGTGTATGAGACCAGCCAGCCTGACAACACCTGCGTGAGGACAGGAAATGTCACAAACCTTTTTTCTGTAGGCTGAACCCCAAAGCATAACGCTGCCAAAGAGTCCAGTATCCCAACTTGCTCATGTGGCCAGAAATGACACCTGATGGTGACCCAACTACAAGCAGTCTAAAAGCAC
>NW_010290839.1:0-1339 GCF_000700745.2 Antrostomus carolinensis | reverse complement strand
GAACAGCAGCTACCTTTGCACACGCTGCAGTCAGCTTTGGAGATGTTAATGAGTGGCAAAGATAGGTAAAGTATCTGAATATCTTTGGTTGGTTGGTTGGTTTTTTAATTTACTCTCCACCTGTGGAATAATCATCAAAATTCAGCAAACCCCAATCACTTCACTCAGGTTTTTTGCATAAACCATTGCTGCAAGAAACATAAAACAACAAAGCAAGCATGAGCAGATCCTCTTGGCCCTGAGAGCATCACATTTTCTTTCCCTCAAGAATACATACCTCAGGAAAGCTACATGCTAAAGGTCATAGATACTACTGCAAACATTTCTTTCTCTTCCATCTTTGAGGGGATGAAATGGCACACAGCTTTTATCTTTTTTAAATTATAGGTCTTTTTATTTATAAAGACTTGAACTTGAAAAGCTGTTAAAAGTAATAAACCACATCTTTCTGAGAATACAATTCCATTATTTAATCATGCCCAGAGGCAGCAAAGACACTGGGAAATAATTGTCTTTTCGTCACTCAAGCATGAAATGCCCAACATTGTTTGAAACCTAATTCTAACAAACCTTTAATATTCTAGTTCAGAAATCCCCTGACCATGGACAAGTACAATCTCATTTCTCAGTCCTTTAAAACAGTTTGATGAAGTATCCCAGAAGGCATAAGTTGTGTTTTCTTCTCCAAATTTTTTTTTTTTAACTCTGCAAGGTTTCACTTTTTACATCCATCTACCAAGTCATAATTTCATTAATATGTTAGCATCTCCTTAAGATACTAATTCATATAATTTCTTCAATCCAAAAATTCCTCTCTTAATTTTGGAGAAATCACACATAAAGAAAACAGAACATGGGGAACAATGCATACAGAGCTACTGTAGTTAAACAAGCAGGGGAAAACCATGTTACTGAAATGGCATTGTTTTGGCACAGTTTGCCTTTCTCAGACTAACGCCAGTTTTTTCTACTAATTAGTACGTATTTGCAGGGATTTTAATACATTTTTCCACACCATGATCAAAAGATTTGTCATATGTCACAAAATCACAAGATTCTAGCACTTAGAAATAAATAAAGCTGGTTAATGTTAACATTGTATCTCATAATTAATAGGCCCAGTAAGTGAAGACACACACTAAGATGATGCTGTTATAGGACCAGATGTCTCATTCTGACTCCATAAGCACAGGAGAATAGAATATAAACAGTAGACATAGGGGACTGATATTTAGTACAGGTGGCCCATAAGTAGTAGACTTAGATTCAAATTCAAATCTAAAGAATACAGTTTTACTCTTAAAATTTTAAATAAATAAATAAATAAATAATATATAAA
>NW_010290838.1:524-11513 GCF_000700745.2 Antrostomus carolinensis | reverse complement strand
ACATATATTAATAAATAAATAATAATTAATAAAAAACAGTTGGTTTATTTCCTTTAATAAGGAACACCTCAGAGACTAGTAGGAGCTAAAGATAGTGTGGATCCAGCACCAGGAAAATCATTTCCCCTCCACTTCCAACAGGGTTTAACTCTGACCTGTGATCTCCATCCTGGGAAGCACTAAGGTGAGCACCACCATTTGTTGTGTGAAGCTTGAGTTTGTTCTTCCAGATAAGATAAGATAAAGAAAAGAGATCTCATCCAGATAAGATAAAGAAAAGAGATTTTGGAACGTGGCCTTTAAAGCCTTCAGGGAAAGAAACAACATGGACATTTAATTAGAAGACGCTGATGTGTTCTTGTAGGACATCAGCTTGTGGAGTTCAATGTTCACCATCCTTAACAGTAAATGACATTGGTGCATTTGAGCCATCAAGTCCCAGAAGGTCATGAGTGATGCCTACCTCCCCTAGCCCACATCACCAGGAGAACCATAACATTAAAGCAGATGAATCAAGTAATTTAAAACTTCAAAGGAGGCTTTAAATTAGACTTTCCCGCTCCGCAGCTGTAGGGTGGAGCATTGGCATGGGGGTGTGAAGGTGCAGTGGGCATGAGAGGGAGTGGGTCATTGCTGGCGTTCCACCTTGGAGGACAGGAGATGGGTCCCCAAAAACCTTCTCCCATTGGCAATACCCTGGGCAGAGTGTTGAGCTACAGGAACCCCACAAGCCACCCCCCTGCAATCTTCAGGCTGGTTCCCACCACATGTCCATGCAGAACCTTCAGTCTGGTTCCCACCAAATGCCCATGTGCAACCTTCAGTCCGGTTCCCACCAAATGTCCATGTACAACCCTCAGTCCAGTTCCCATCAAACATCCATGTGCAACCCTCAGTCCAGTTCCCATCAAACATCCATGTACAACCCTCAGTCCAGTTCCCATCAAACATCCATGTGCAACCTTCAGTCCGGTTCCCACCAAATGTCCATGTACAACCCTCAGTCCAGTTCCCATCAAACATCCATGTGCAACCTTCAACCAGGTGTCCACATACAGCTCTCAGGCTGATTCCCACCAAATATCCACATGTAACTGTCAAACCATTTCTGGAAGCATTAGGACAGCGAGTATGTGCAACCTCCTCCTCATGTTGCTGGTTCTTCACCTCATTGATCACAAATGACAGTTCTTACACCTCCCCAGACTCCAGTTCTGAACAATTGTGACAGCACGATGTTTCAGATAAAAGCTAAATGAAAATGGCTGTGTTCACATCTCCTGCAGGAAGAAAAACACATGAGTATTGAGCTGGAACTGATATCTTCCCAAGAGAAACCTTTGCTTTTCATGAAACCATATGTCTTGGAAGAACTTTCTGCACAGATTTTGACCTCTCAGAGGAGATAATGCCTTCAAGGGGGGTATCCACCTAGGTTTGGTTTTAATTTATCAGGAATAAGGGTGGCTGGTGCTCCCAAATCAATAGTAAATAGAGACGTACGTGTCATCGTTCATGAGGAGTTTATGGGCACAGGCTTCTCGTTGCGTGGTGAGCGGCTCTTGTTTGCTTTGCTGCAGTCAGCTGAGCTTTCCAAACCCCCAAACTCATGTGATCTTACGAAGACTTTGTTCAGCAGCACAAAGACTTCGATTCAGAGAGTTTCAAGGAAACAATCCAAGAAAATGTTCCTTTCAAACATCTTCTGTGCGAGTACATTCAAGACAGTTTCTTGAACTCACAACCAGCTACGAGACTCGTTTAATTCCATATTTGTTCAGAAAGATTTATCTATTCATGCCAAACTGATAAAGGGAGACACTGCAGGGATGCCTTGAGTGGCATGATGTGGCATCAAGTTATCCTTATCTCATGTGTAACCTGTTCCCATTTAAAATTTTATCCTTAAAATCTTTTTTTCTTGCATGCTTTCAGACTCAATTGTTTTTTAATGGGAAGATGATGACGGTTCTTTGCTGGCATTGAAAGATTTTGTCCTTGAGAAGAGGTGTAGGAATGACATGAACTGAAAGGAGAAACAATACAGCTCTTCACTTAGGGTTTCAAGGCCTGGGTAGCATCAACATCTACATAATAATCCCTCCTGCTCTGCTAGCTGAGGAACATTTTTGCATTCTTCAAGCTACCAGACCCCTGTTTAAAACAAGACATCTCTGGAGATCTGTTTTCTTGAGCTCTAGGTCACGTGTCAACCAGCAACTCTGTTGAAAAATGGAGATAATCCTTCTTTTTGGGATGTCTTTTGAATAAATGATTCAATCTGTTTTCTGACCAGGTATTTTGAAGACTCCAATTTGTGGTGATTTAACAACCGTTGAGAGGAGAAGTCCAATAAAATGCACATTTAAGGTGGAAAACACAGCAACAGTCGTGCATGTGTATTTCAAACGTCCCCGTGAATCATAGAATCATAGAATCATAGAATGGTTTGGGTTGGAAGGGACCTTAAAGATCATCCAGTTCCAACCCCCCTGCCATCAGCAGGGACACCTTCCACTAGACCAGGTTGCTCAAAGCCTCATCCAGCCTGGCCTTCAACACTTCTAGGGAGGAGCAGCCACAACTTCCTTGGGCAACCTAGGAAATGCTGACAAAGCTCTTTTTTGGCGTTGGAAATTAAGTTAAATGAGATGTAAGTGTTGTACCAAAAATAAAATAATAGAGAAGAGGAACATGAAATAGAAAACAAAGACTTCTGTTTGAAGGTAAAAATAGAATAAAAACATTTTATAGGAATAATACAACTCTGGTTAACAAAAGCAGACTTAGCTTACAATTGCTGTTATTACTTTAGATACTATTCTTGGGTGTACAAACCAAGAGCTGCTGCAGTTCTGCTCAACAGCATCATAAATATTCCATAAAATTCACTAAAGGTAATGAACAGGTTGAAACAATCTGACAAAAATAATTCCAGCCTTCCCAGGGGGATAATGTACCCCAATAACACCCTGTACCTCCCCTGCAATTGTCCACACAGCACTCACTGCCCGCAAATTGCTACAGAAGAAAAATGAGTTTTTATCCTGGATGGTGGTTTCCTCTGTGGTGTTCCCAAAAGTGCAGCGTGGGGATGGGCTGTAGGTTTGGGGTAAGAACCCTGGGGTGTTGGTTTGGGTGTTGGGTGGTTTTTTTTTTGCATCATATCATAGAATCATAGAATGGTTTGGGTTGGAAGGGACCTTAAAGATCATCCAGTTCCAACCCCCCTGCCAGCAGCAGGGACACCTTCCACTAGACCAGGTTGCTCAAAGCCTCATCCAACCTGGCCTTCAACACTTTCGGGGAGGTGGCATCCACAACTTCCTTGGCCAACCTGTTCCAGTGTCTCACCACCCTCACAGTGAAGAACTTCTTCCTAATATCTCATCTAAACCTCCCCTCTTTCAGCTTAAACCCATTTCCCCTTGTTTTGCCATTAACTGCCCTTATGAAAAGTCCTTCCCCAGCTTTCTTGTAGGCCCTTCAGGTACTGGGAGGCCACTAGAAGGTTCCCCGGAGCCTTCTCTTCCCCAGGCTGAACAGCCCCAACTCTCTCAGCCTGTCCTCACAGCAGAGCTGCTCCAGCCCTCACATCATCCTGGTGGCCTCCTCTGGACTTGTTCTAGCTGCTCCAGGTCTCTCTTGTGATGGGGGAAATTCATATCCCTGCACTGAATTTCAACAAGAGTCCCAGCTGGTGATGGTTAAGCTGGAGGTTCAGTTTGGAGAAGCTGTTGCCAAAAAAAAAAGAGTCATTTACCCAAGTGTGCATAGCAAAGGTTCATGCATTTCTAATCAGGACGTGGCAGGAGCTCCAGCACCGCAGGAATCTGCACCCAGCTGCTACAGGCTATGGCTTTTCTGATTTTTATAGTGATAATGCACTGCTGGGGTGGGTCTTATCTCCTCAGCTAGTGCTTCCTAGAGCGTAACTTGTGCAGCTGAGCTCAGCTTAGCAAAACATCTGCTGGAATTTGCTTCTCTGTGTGTATTTGGATGGAAGGAAGACTTGCAGCGTCCCATTTTTGTTATTTAAAAAAATAATGGTCTGGGGAGTTGGATTGGTTTGGGGAGTTGCATCAAGGGAAGGTTCAGATTGGATGTTAGGAAAAACTTCTTCACCTGAAAGGAGGGTGGAGAGAGGTGGGGGTGGGTCTGTTCAACCAAGGAACAAGGGACAGGACAAGAGGAAATGGGCTCCAGTTGTGGTCAGGGGAGGTTTAGATTGGATCTGAGGAAAAACTTCTTCACCCAAAGGGCAGTCAAGCATTGGAACAGGCTGCCCGGGGAGGTGGTGGGGTCACCTTCCCTGGTGGGATTTAACAGACGGGCAGACGAAGTGCTGAGGGACACGGGTTAGTGGTGGAATTGGCAGTGTTGGGTTTATGGTTGGACTTGGTGATCTTAAAGGTCTTTTCCAGTCCCTACAATTCTGTGTGATTCTGTCATGGATCACCCCATAGAAAGCCAGGTGGAGGTGGTGGGCTTCAGGAGCCCTTTTCCATAGATGACTTTGTGTGTGTGTCACCTCTGCTCTTCTTTGTCTCTCCAGATTTACCAAAGGCCACATGTTCAGCTGTTCTCAGCTAAGCACCACTGCAACACGCTCAACATCCCCTTCCATCCTTAAAACACTAATTAAATGCCATGTTTTCCAGCTTCATGGTTCCTACATCTGACTCGTGGTGTCTTTTAAACAATATTTGTCAGCAAAGTATGTGCCATTCCATCAGAGCACATAGATAAACTTTATTTTCAATGATCATTATAAACATTTTAATCATTAATTAAATTTCTGAATCTAATTTCTGGTGGGTACAGTTGTCCACAGCCAGTGACAAGTTATCCAGGAGAAGTTCAGCAGAAGCTGTTTGGGCACTGTCAGGTTATTTGGGGTGGAAATGTCTATCCAAATGCTTAGTTTTACTAAAACGTGGTTTATTTGTAAATTCTCATGCAACAAGAGAGCTTCAAGAAACATGTTCCAGTGTTATTCAGCTAATCCAGCTCAGACCTTGACCTGGCACACCAATATCTTCCCACAGATTTCTGCAGGCACAAAATACAGTATACAGCTTGAAGAAACACATTTTAAATGACTTTTAGCTAAGATTTGCAGGTATCTGACAACTCTTATGAAGCATTCAAACTTCTTGTCTCTGTTTTCCTCTATTTCTTTCAGTAAAATTTATTTTCCTCTATTTCTTTCAGTAAAATAGCTGAAAAAAATAATAATAAGTAAAAAAATAATCCAACATCTCAGCGTCTGAGTCACCGCTGACTCACAGATAAAACTTTCCACGCTTGTTTTGGGATAAGCCAAGAACAAACACAGTCTGTGGCACGCCGAGGTACCTCAGAGCATCTGTCTGCCCAAACTGAAATGAAACTTCTTTGCATGAAACACGCTGGCTCCCGCCAATGGATTTAATGAGCCGCACACGGCTGCCAGAATATCATCCCCGCTTTGCATCTACTTATCCTCTGGCCCAACGTGCTCCAAGATGAATTCATTACGGCAGCCAGCGTGTTTGGATTTAATATCCACCACTTTATGGATTGAAAGATGGTTTTCTCCTGGTTTGCAAGTCTGCAAAGCTTCCCGCTTCACTGTCCTTGTGGCAGAGATACCCAAGAGATGTTGTCCTCCTCTGAGGAGCACCGTTGGGATTTCTCATTCCCTTCAAGGCACATCATCTGAAGGACCCAGAAGAGAAGACAACAGTCAGGCTGGCTTTGTGGGGAAGAATAGCAAGATGAAAGGGTTCTTCAGGGAACAGAAAAGTAGAAGCAGAGGCTGGCAGGAGTCCCCTCCATCCCAAGGATGTTCATAGGGATGGTTACAGACTCAGCTGATCACACCAGGAGGAGTGAGTTGGCACGTGCAGCCAGCCTGGGACCTTCACCTATGCATGGGACATTCACCCATGTGTGAGATCTTCACCCATGTGTGGGACCTTCACCCATGCATGAGACCTTCACCCATGCATGGGACCTTCACCCATGCATGGCACCCTCCAAGCCCTCCCTCCTGGCAGCCCAGCTCACGCTGCTCTGGATGCAGCCCAGGACATGGTTGTTGGCTCCAGCCCTTGGATCATTCTTGTGGCCTCCTCTGGACTCATTCTAACTGGTCCATGTCTTTCTTGTGCTGGAGGCTCCAGAACTGGACACAGTAATGTCACTCCTGTTACTGGATTAAGCAAATCCTTTGCTATGCAGCTGCCTGTTGGAGGATCTTCTAATTTAAGGGTCACTTGTACATATTAGTAGCTGTAAAATGGGCCATTATCAGAGGGGACTGGAACTGGAAAGGAGAGGACACAAGGAAAGACGTCCTGATAATCTTCATTAGTGGGGTTTCAAACACCAAGCATCTGTTTTAAGGATTGCTCAAAAGATGCAAGCGTGAACAGTGGCACCCAAGTGATGGTAACACCATCATGCAAGTGCTCAGCAGAAAGGTGGAAAGAAAGCAGGTGGAGAGCTGCCCAAGAAATGAGTTTTTCCTTGATTTAATCTCATTTACCAGTATTTGAACATTTAGGGTTAGGAACAGCCTAGGGTTAGGCTGTTCCCCATGAAAGCCCACCCAAGGGTTTGACTAATCTGCTCTCCAACACCCCAGAAGACTCCCTGTGGGTTCAAGGGTGGATTTGCTCCCGTGGTCCCAGCAGGACAAATCCTGGAGTGTTCTCGGGGTGGCTGCAGACACAGCAAAGTGGAAATGGGATGATTCAGCTCTGGTCAGGGCTGATTTTTCTGTACAAAAGGCCAAAGTTCCTGGTGAGTCACACACAGCTCCTCCCAACCCGTGCAGGAGCAGAGTTTTGCCCATTGCACATGAACAAGAGACTGAGAAACCACAAATCTCTTGAGCTTTTGCCCATCAGAGCATCAATGTTCACAGCCAGAGTGGTTTCTTCTCCTAGCAACGATGAAAGCTGGGATTGTATTGGATTTTAATGCAAAATTGTCACATACTTTCCTGGAAGGAGAGCATTTAAAAAGAGGAGAAAAGGAGAGTTTTCCACCAAGGAGTGAAACTCAAGACCTAAGGGGTCACCCACGAGTCTCTCACCCTGAGAAAGTGCAGGATTTCTCGCCGTAACATTTCCACCATCATTTTGTCTGGTCTAGTTTTCAAAGTCTCAAGTGGGGAGGATTTACTCGAGGTCTGGCATTGCTCACTTGCCTCTCTGCTTAATGTTGAAGCATCTCTGCCAACGCGGCTTTAATCTCTATCCCTATGAGGGATTATTATATTGAGGCAGAAGTGAAATAAAGAATGAAGACACATAATCTCCACCGAAAGGAAACCCGCAGCTCACCACTCTGCTCGCTTCACGTGAAGCGGATTTCAGTGGGATTTAGAGGTGGTTGGTGTGAGTCACAGGGAATTTGTGCCTCCCGGGGATCCCATCACCTGGGAGGACCATATTTTGTGTTGTGTGATCCCTATGGATGGGGTTTGCACTGGGGACAGGGGAGAGAACATCCCCAGGGACAACTTTGGTGCAGGTGGGGTTGGACTCGTTGGCCGTTATCACCCATGGAAAACAGAAACTCCAAAGGGAGATGATTATAAGTGCCTAATTTATTCTAATTTATTGTTTTCTGCTTGGTTCTTGTTTGATGTCCTGATGGATGCCTGTCGGGGAGCAGGGAATAGCCTGGCACTATCCAACACCTGGTCCTCACCGCTCTACGTGCTTGGCATCCGTTGAGTTCAAACCAGAGCAGCCTTTGGGGAAAACATGTAGCATATCCCCTTAAACTGATAAACCTCAGCACCATTCAAAGCAAACATGATGTGTTTATTTGTTTGCTTTTAAAATGAAATTAAAATATCATAGGCAATTATTCCCCATCTATTTTCTTCGGAAAAGCTTCGCAAACATCTTGCCTGGTGGGTAAATGCCACGTAGGTCATCTGATGGAAGGCAAAGCCCTCGTCTTTGACTCTGCCCTTGTTAGAAGATTTCTGTTTCATTAGCAGAGTATTAATGAGGCTGGGTTTTAAAGCAGGTGTTAAGTGCAATCAGAGCAGCTTTATTAGGCTACAAATTGTCTGGAGCTGACAAAGGCAGTTGGCTGGGTCCATGCTCAGTTAACCTTTGCCTGTGTGCATGGCTTGGCTGATTAAACAGCCATTGATAATGACCTTCAGCCCAGGGAGCCTCTGAAGGTGATGCTGCATAGACTCCACTGTGCTGAATGTAAATCTTCAGAGGATCATCACCTTTTCAATTTAGGAAGCCATACAGTCATTTTAAAATGACGTAATATCATGCTATGGCGAGGAGTTAATTTACTGGTGCTAAATGGGTGTTTTGAATGAAGATTGAGAGAGGGGAGTTAACGTGGTTGAACTGAACAGAAATTAATAGTGAAGGTTCAAGGGTATCCCAGAATCCCAGCATTGCCTGGATTGAAAAAGCCCTTGAAGCTCATGGAGTCCAACCATGAACCCAACACTGACAAGTCCCCTATGACAACCCATGTCCCACCACGACTCTTCAATCCCTCCAGGGATGGGGACTCCACCACTGCCCTGGGCAACCCCTTCCAATGCCTCAGAACCCTTTCAGCAAAGAAATTCTTCCTCACATCCCATCTCAACTGCCCTGGCCACAACTGGAGCCCATTTCCTCTTGTCCTGTCCCTTGGGCCTTGGTTGAACAGACCCACCCCCACCTCTCTCCACCCTCCTCCAAGGGACTTGCACAGAGCCACAAGGTCTCCCCTCAGCCTCCTTTTCTCCAGGCTCAACACCCCCAGTTCCCTCAGCCACAAGGGAACTCAGCACGCTTGTGCTTCAGACCCTTCCCCAGCTCCGTTGCCCTTCTCTGGACACGCTCCAGCACCTCCATGTCCTTCTTGGAGTCAGGGGCCCAATAAGTCACATGGTTTAAGTCACACAGTTAATGTTTGAAGATACACAACTCAAAAATAAATTCAAAACCCTTAGAGATTCCCCTGTGACTTCATACAGCTGAATTAGAGAAGCCCTCAAAGCAGGTATGGAGCAAGGGGACACCTGCCCAGAGGTTAAGCCTGGCTTAAAGCTGCTTTTCCCAGAAAAGATGGTTGCTGAGAGCCGGGGGCTGGAGGGTTTTGACCACCACATGCCTGCTCTAGATCTTGGCAGCAAACACCTGGAGATCCATCTATCTGAAGATGTCAGAACATGGGGGATTGGAAAATCAACAAGAAGTGTTTCTCCCATCAGACAGAAATCCCATTGTTTCTCGGGTTTATTCCAACCCATTGGGAAGCAATGACCTAATCCTGTTTGATGGTCAACGTTGGCCTTTGATCTGGGCGACCAAGCTTAGGTTGGGAGTAGCCAGCTGCACTGTTGACTCTGAAAGAGAATATAACATTGTACATCTCTGGAGTTACAGGCACCTTCATAAATCTTCTTTATATGCTGTATTCCAGGAAAAAAAATGGAATTGCTGAGTGTCATTTCCCAAGGCTCAGCACTGGCACCCAACTCACTGTAAGAGACCATCATTAAGTGGGCTCTGGGCAAAGTGGGGTGACTTCTCAAACCTTGTTTGCCTCGTTACCACAGCCCATATCTAACCCAGCTTCGTGTCCCTCCTCACCTGATGGGCAGGGATTGCTGGAGCCCAGGCTGCAGGAGCAGAGCCCACAGGACAGAGACTCTCCAGCCCTGGCCATGCTGCCCTGAACCCAGGCGGGGCTGTGGCTGGACCCAAACCCTGTGTACACAGAGCAGTGCAGTGATTTCTCAGTCCCTACACCGTCCTTTTTCAGTTCATCCTCCTGTTTCAACGCATATTCCTATTTTAATGCATTTCCCTATTTCAATCTATTCTCCTATTCAAGGTATTTTCCCATTTCAACCCATTCTCCTATTTTAACGCATTTTCCTATTTCAATACATCCCCCCGTTTCAATGCTTTTTCCTATTTCAAGGTATTCACCAATTTCAATGCATTTTCCTATTTTTAATGCATTTTCCTATTTCAGTGCCTCCACCTATTTAATGCATTTTCCTATTTCAATGCATTCTCCTATTCAATGCATTTTCCAATTTCAGTATTTTCCTATTTCAATGCATTTTCCTATTTTAATGAATTTTCCTATTTCAGTGTATTTTCTTATTTCAATGCATTTTCCTATTTTAACTCATTTTCCTGTTTCCAATACATTCTCCTATTTCAATGTATTTTCCTATTTCAGCACGTTTTCCTGTTTCAATGCATTTTCCTGTTTAGTGCATCCTGCTATTTCAATGCATTTTCCTATTTCAATACATTCTCCTAATTCAGTGCATTCTCCTATTTCAATCCATTTTCCTATTTCAATGTGTTTTCCTATTTCAATGTATTTTCCAATTTCAATGCATTTTCCAATTTCAGTATTTTCCTGTTTCAATGCATTTTCCATTTTGATGCATTTTCCTATTTCAGTGCATTCACCTATTTAATGCATTTTCCCATTTCAATGCATTTTCCTATTTTAATGCATTTTCCCACTTTAATGCATTTTCCTATTTCAAAGCATCCTCCTGTTTCAATGTATTTTTCTATTTCAGTACATTTTCCTATTTTAATGTCATTTCCTATTTTAATGCCATTTCCAATTTTAATGTCATTTCCTATTTTAATGTCATTTCCTATTTCAATGCCATTTCCTATTTTCAATACATTCCCCTATTTCAGTGCATTTTCCACTTTCAATGCACTCTCCTATGTCCATGTATTATCCTATTTCCATGTATTTCCCAATTTCAATGCTTTTTCCTATTTTAATGTCATTTCTTATTTTAATGCCATTTCCTATGTTCAATATATTCTCCTATTTCCATGTATTTCCCAATTTCAATGCATTTTCCTATTTCAATTCATTCTCCTTTTCCTACCCCATCTCCTCCAGCCCAGCTCCTCTGCTTTCCTCCCCCTCCAGGTATTCCCAGCCTCCCCCCCACCAAGCCCCTGCTGCCCTGTGCCT
>NW_010290838.1:0-496 GCF_000700745.2 Antrostomus carolinensis | reverse complement strand
TACACGGGGACCACGCGCCCACCCGCAGCCTCAGCCCCATCCCAGAGCTGCTGTTGAATCTTTGGGAGGATGACTCATGGGGAAACGCTTCATCCACCAAGAATTTTAAACAGAGAGCTTTTTTTTCAAGGAATTGAAGAAAACAACCATCTGTCTGCAGGGAAACGTGCCGGTTTCCTCTCTTTCTGCTGGAGGAGGGACAGAGGGAGGGGGGACAACACCCTGCCAGGCGCTGGGTCTTACCCACCAAATGTTCTTCCCCAAGTTTTGCCACCAAAGCCACTCCAGCTCTTGGCTGGCTGCGTGCTGATGGGTTGTCATGACAATAATCTCTTAATAAAAAAAAAATGCTGGGGAATTTAATGGGGATTAAACCACCGTGAGTCCATAGAAGTGAGTCAAGATGTGTACACAGGTTCTTCTTGCCACAACTCTCCGTCATGAGGAGGATGGATCACAGAATCACAGGATGGTGGGGTTAGAAGGGACCTCAGGA
>NW_010290837.1:0-17917 GCF_000700745.2 Antrostomus carolinensis | reverse complement strand
ATCTTGACAAAATAGATTTACAGATGGCCACATCCTAATCTCACTTTAATTAGGGTAAATCAGAAGTACTTCATGAGCATCCCTGAAAGTATGCTGATCTGAAAGTGGAGAAAAAGAAAACTCTAGCTCCCCTGGTGTATTTATTTTATGGTTTTATTTCACGTGGGTTTTGCAATTATTTATTTATGTTTGGCTTAAACATCTCCAACCTGAAGGTGACACAAAGCCTAGTTTTAAATGTTTTTCTATAGCAATCCAGCTAGTGCCCCAAGCATAATTTGGCTCACTGAGCACAAGATCCTTTCACACCCCGCTAGCAAAATCTTCCGTCAGAAAGTCATGAGCCCTGGGAGGACTTGGAGAGAATTTATTACATTATTAATAAATAGGATGATTAAAGGACACAGTTCCCTCTGGCTTCTCCTAAACTGGTTTTGTTCATGGTATTTTAATTCAGGCACATTCCATAATTAAGACATTTTGATTCCATTTCTATTAACAGTGATAAGGAACCAAATCATAAAAAATTCAAATAGAAGTGGAGAAAGGCCTGAGGACACAAGCCTCAGAGAGAGCCCAGCATCCTGAAGTCAGCTGTGATATTTTCTATATGACAGGTATCAGATTCTTTTAGTTGGGCAACGACTCCTTTAGAGTTAAAAAAAATAAGAATGGAGAAAGAGAAAAGCTTGGCATCTCATACCTAACGTGCTACCTTGACTTGACCATGGTGATCTCAGCTGGCATGTCTTGGAGGTGAACACCTTACAAATACAAAGGTGCAAGGACAAGAAATAAAACTCACAAAATTTCTGCATTTGCACAAAAATTATATTCATAGAATCCTAGAATGGTTTGGGTTGGAAGGGACCTTAAAGATCGTCCAGTTCCAACCCTCCTTCTGTCAGCAGGGACACCTTCCACTAGACCATGTTGCTCAAAGCCTCATCCAACCTGGCCTTGAACCCTTCCGGGGAGGCCCAGCCACAGCTTCTCTGGCCAACCTGGGCCAGTGTCTCACCACCCTCACAGCAAAAAATTTCTTCCTAATATCTAATCTAACCCTACCCTCTTCCAGTTTCAAGCCATTACCTCTTGTTCTATCACTCCCTGCCCTTGGCCAAGGTCCCTTCTCAGCCTTCCTGAAGCCCCTTCAGGTACTGGGAGGCCACTAGAAGGTCTCCCTGGAGCCTTCTCTTCTCCAGGCTGAACAGCCCCAACTCTCTCAGCCTGTCCTCACAGCAGAGCTGCTCCAGCCCTTGCATCATCCTCGTGGCCTCCTCTGGACTCATTCTAACTGGTCCATGTCTCTCTTGTGATGGGGGCTCCAGAACTGGATGCAGTGCTCCAGGTGGGGCCTTAGGAGATCGGAGCAGAGGGGGAGAATCCCCTCCTTTGACCTGCTGCCCACGCTGCCCTGGATGCAGCCCAGGATATGGCTGGCCTTCTGGGTCAACCCTCCAAATATTAGCCATTTGCAGATGCGTTTCTCTGCATTACACTGAGATTTTACTAGATTCTCCTTTATTAGACAAAGACAAAGGTTTCAATTGATGAAAGAGTCTTTAATTATGTTCAGCATAATGCTGGCAATCCACTTTTGATAAAATGGATGTGAAGACTTTCACAAACCCATGGTGCTTTGATATGCTGTAACTGCAGCCTGATAAATTAATCTATAGTAGAAAACTACATACAGCCAGGACATGGGCTCAGATGTTGGGTCAGGATTTTTTCTTACACAGTTTTGGCTGGAGTAACTAATACCATTCCCAGCTGTGGTCCAAGAGTCAACACACACCAAGTTCCAAACTGTAGTTTGGATGTGGCTACTCATTTTAGGATATTTAGTTGTATATACTTAAACAGGACCATGACAGGTGGTCTTTAGGCCAGAGAGCAGTCCTTTATCCCTTATAGAAACCCTCCAAAAGAGGATAGCTTAGGGCCAGGTATATAAAATGTAGGAGGAGGGAAAAAAATAAAATATTCTGGATTAACCCAACACTTTTTAAAAAGGTATTTTCTAGATATGGGGCAAAAAATATCTCCTGTCTACACTTCTGTTTTCCTAAGTACCTATTATAAAGCCTTAAGATGTTTTTTTTTTGTAGTGACTAGGATGTGAGGGCTGAAGAACTGCTGACAGCTCTGACTGAGGAAGTGTTTGTGCCTCGGTACCTGCAGGAAGGAATGGAAAAGAAACATTGATGTTGTCAAATAGCTGCCTACAGGTGCAGAAATAGATCAGCCAACCCTGAAACCTTTGGATTATCTCCAAACAGGAATTGGCAGGTCAAAGATGAGATGGGAATGTGGGTTGGTCAAGTGATACAGAAATGCAGTGAGGCAGAAAGCAAGATATATGACTGGAGGTATTTAAAAGACATGTAGATGAGGTGCTTAGGGACCTGGTTTAGTGGTGTACTTGGCAGTGTTAAGTTTTTGGTTGGACTCGTTGATCTTAAAGGTCTTTTCCAACCAAAACCCTTCTATAATTCTGTGATTCTCTGACTGAAAATGGATGGGAGAGCTACTGAATACTGAGCACTCGGGGCAAATATCAAAGTTGCTTCTGTTTTAATTGACATCTGATCATGTCCTACTCATTGAGAAGAATATATTCCACATACTTTCAGTAAGGAAGAGCTGTCCAGTTTGTCCTCCCTCATATTTGTCACCTGACATATCAGGGCAGGCCAACCTTCACCTATAGGAGGTGCTGCTAGTCATGGATTATATATTTCTGTACCCTCTTTCTTCATTTTGTGGAGCTGCGTTGGTGAATTATGCCAACATGAAATTGGTACCATGAAATGGAGGATGTGGCTTATGAAGCAGTCCCAAATTGGTCGTACCAGTAGCTCTGTGATTATGTTGCTGTGGTGCTAAGTGGACACCACTGAGGATTGAAGCTGAATTCAGGTGGCACATTGGCCCTGACTTCATCTTTAAGCATTGTGGCTTTCAGGTAGGATATGGGGTGGTGGGTTTATTTTCTTTCATTCTGACTCACCGATGGCTCAAGAAAAGAATTATTGTTCTCTCCCTACTGATCAGTGAAATAAACACTAAAAGAAGACTGTGCATTGTAGGTCACCTACCCACTCTTCTACTTTACAGGCTTTAAAGTGCTTTTTCACATGTAGCTCTGTAATTTTCCAGCCTTTCATAAAAGATAGACTCAAGCTATCTGTCAGGGTCATAAAATGAAGACCATTGTGTTCTGTGTCTGATCTAACAGATAAAGCTGGAACTTGCTTTCACACTGATGCCTGCAATAAATAAACCAACCCATTGAGATGTAAGCTCAAATCCACCTTGCCCTCCTAACTTCTGGGATTCTAAAGACATTTTTCAGAATTCTTGTCTTTCTCTCTGGTATTTTGAAGATCTTCTAGATGGATGTGTAAAAAAAGAAAAACAGTTTAATCTTTTATTTAAGACCTGTTTATTCAGTATTGTTATCTCTAAGTATTGCTGCAAATCGATGTAATGAGCATGTGCTGTCTCAAAACGAGCTCGGAGGAGAATAATATTCCGATGTAGAGACACTTCTGGAGAGAAAGCAAATACCTTATTTCCTAGTCCCCCTCCCCAAGCCCCCTAAATACATGTAGTCAGCTCTTTCTATATCACCAAGGGGTTTTTATTTCTTTGCAATATGGCAAGTTATTTCTTCCTCCTTAAATTTAGTTTAATCAGCAGTTATGGCCCAGTGTGTGGCTTTTCATAATGCGACTGATGTTTCTGCAAATGATTACTTAGCGCTGTGCGTTATTATTACTGTGGACGATCGCTTACAAACATCTGTCAGGACTGACTTAGGTAGAGCTGAGCCTGCCTTCAGGCAGAAGGGTGGGTTAGAAGTTCTTCCCAGTCCTATTTTTATAATATTCTGCTTATTCAGTTGCCTGATTTTCTCTCTCTTTTTTTTTTTGTATGTCTTCAGCATTGGATGTCATTATCTGCCCCAAATCATCTTTTTCTTTTTTATGATGCCCTAATCATGAGCTTTTGTCATGTACAATGACTACATCTTCCCCCCCACCACCACCTTTTTTAACATAATATCATCTGCTTGGGATGTTCTGAGAAAAATGCAACAAGATATGATAAATCACCTTGTCAAGTTGCACAGTAATTCAAGCTGTTGCTGAAGTTACAGATAAAATCCAGCAAGAAGCTTTGTGGGGAAGAAAGGTGAGGGAAGGAATTTGGTTCTTCGGCGCCTGCATTTCTCTTGTGTCTGTAATGAATCTATGGGTGGGATGAAACGTGGGGGTTGTGTCAACCTTGCTGTTTGTTCCTAATGAATCAAGAAGCTATTTTGAAGAGTTTCTCTGTCTCTCAGGAGCCGTTTCCATTGTTGCAACGTCGGATATGCGTTTTGAATCGCTCTGCCTTTCCATCTGCACCTGCAGTGCAGTAAGATATATTAAGTTTAGTATGATGTGTGGTATCATCAGGTCGAAGGCTTGGATAGACCTGGATGCCCTTTGCAGTTGGAGGTTCTACAAGTGGCCATAAAAAAGTAGAAGCAAACACCAGTGGTTTTGCAGATGTTATCTCTGTATTTGTTGTCAGGGACAAAAAAAATGCAACAACTTTCCCCTTTTCTCTTAAAGAAGATGAACGAGGGCATAAGTATTCCCAAGATGTTAAGACCAGTTAGTCTGTAAATAACAGAAGTCTTAGAATTTCCCTTTGTAGCCCCTTCAGCCAAAAAAAAAAAAAATGAGTTCTGGCAGAGCTGGAGCACATTCCTTTCATAGCTGCTGCATCTGCTCACAAATAAAGAGCAACTGCGTCCTTTGAGAATGAAGGATTTTGCTTTCAGATGAAAGGAAAAAGACACAGAAAGTCCAAATATAAGGATAGGGCACTGTATGTGTTTTTTTTCTATGAGAGCAGCCATCTTAAGCTGGAATCATTCTCTAAATTGCAGGTCCTCATGGCAGATGAGGAGGAAAACTGCCTGGATACTGAGAGATGTACATAGAAATTAAAAGCTAAACAGATCCGTGATTACAGAAAAAAAGAAGTAGCGAAGTTTTAAAATAGTTTTACACCCTGTTTCCCCACCCCGCTGTAGCAATGTTTCAATCGTTTAACACATTAGTAATAAAAATAGCACCCAAAAAAGACATCATCTGGAGGAATTTAAGATACTATCATTAATAATATCCAGAAATGGGCTGTGTATCAGGAGTGTAAAAGAAACCCAGTGTAAATTAGTGCATAAAGCAGAGCCCAAACCTATTCTTGTGTATTTAATCATGTCGTGCAATGTTTGCAGGTGCAGAAGCTCCTTCGTCCACACTGGTCACTTTTTAGCAGGTCCTTGGCACACATGGGGCTCACACTGGCTGGCACTAGCCCAGGCAGTTTCTAGCTGTGGTATACAAACTAACACAGACCAAGAACCATTCCCAGTGTGTAATCTGCATGTGGAAACCCATCTTCGGTGCCTAAGAGAGGTTAATAGGATGGATGCGAGCTGTGTCATAACATTTAGCCTCTGGGCCACAGAGCAGTCTCAGGTGCATTTTATGAAATACAGGAATTTGTGAGCACAAAGACTATGATTTCCCTGACAAAAGAGGCTTTCCTGTAATAATCCTTTGCAGGAAAAAAAAATAAATAATAAAAAAAATTAGATTATCTTTACCCATGGTGTTAGTAAGAATAGTGTTTTGGTTGAAGTTAGACTGGGTAATAGACATACTTTGAGCAGGGAAATAGCAGAAGAAATGCTTGCTCTGAAACACAATTACAAATCCCAGCTTTGCACAGATGCTCGTATGGGGCCTCTGTTGTGTTATGCCAGATGCGAAAATATCCCTTTGTTCAACAGCTCAACACAGTTTGTTCAACAGACGGTGACAATTTCGTATCAGATTCATTCAGCTGAGCTCATATATAAATTATTGAAATGGCCTGGGATTTCCCTGCCTGGGAGATAACCTCTTTTTATCTGTGCTACATACCTAGAGTGAAGGCCAGTGATGCTCCTCGTCAGTCTGTCCCCTTGGAAGAAAGCTGTAGGCAATGCACTCCCATTGCTTTTGAAATCTCCAACCAAACCTTGCTCTCAAGGGGAATAAAAAAATCTCCAGGACACGCTGCAAGACTCAGCTGTTTATGTTGGGTTTATGGGAGACAAATGTCATTGATCAGCATTATTTAGAGGAAGGGATGGGGTTTTTTCTACTATTTTTCCTGGTAAAAAAGAAGAAATCCCATCTGAATACTGTGGTTTCAACTGGTTGAGTTTTTTTAGATTGTTGGAGAAATTACTTGTGGTCTGGTTTGCACCCTTGCACCCTTATGTAGATGCTCCATCCTCTGTGATGCCCAGTTCAGTTTGTAAGTTCTTCAGGGCAGAGACCCATCAGTCCTCATCATCCTGACATGAGCCATGCACACCCTTGCTGCTATATATATATGTATATATATATATATAAAATCATCTTGCATATAAAACCAAGGTTGTCATGGTGATTTGAAACTCCCTGAAAGCTTGCTGTAATGCAGTTAATCTTATGCACATATCTATATTTATTTAAAATCAACCATATGACAAGTCACCTTATATGTAATGGCATCCAACCCACCCCTTAGGGAGCAAAAAATCTGCATAGTCTGTGCAGCTGCCTTTTGAGGGGAGTAATATTTTGAGCATCTAACTCTTTTTGACCTCACCTGGCTGCCAGATGCTGTCAGTTCTTCTTACAACCATGCAAACAGTCTTCCTCATTTATAATTTACAAACTATAAATCGTAGCTTTTTGTCGGGGTTCAGGGCTCACATGGAGGTAAAGCCTGTGTGTAATAATTCTTAATGATACCTCAGAGTTCAGCATGAAGGTGGGAAGCTGCTGCTTTCTCCTTGTGGTATATTCCTTAAATACTCAAGGAAGAGACAACCAGAGGAAAGGGGGGGAAAAAAAAAAGACAAAAAAGCTGAATTAGTTTTGCCATACCTGTAGAGAAGCTCTGTAGGGAGCAGTTCAGCTCCTATGAAAGTCCATGGGATGGGATCAGATCTTGAGAAGTCACTGTGAAACCAAAAGGAGGTAGAAGTATTAAAATTTAATTTTAAAAGACTTCAAGTTCTGTGCCTTTCCTGAAAAAAAAAACCCCACAACCCTTTCTGTACCCATCATTAAGTGCAAAATATACAATTCTGTCCACATCTGTATGGCAACTTAATCTGTAGATAGAGGCAAGATGTCCCCAAGTCATATCACACAATACAAAGGAAATTGTACCATAATAAAATGAAATTATGTCTTCATCCTAAAAGCAACTGTGGTGTAGTCCAGCTCATTTTGGGTGGTTGCTGTGCCCCGTGAAAGCCCCAGGCATGGTGGGTGAGTTAAGGTTTAAGCTGAAAGAGGGGGGGTTTAGATTAGATATTAGGAAGAAGTTCTTCACTGTGAGGGTGGTCAGACACTGGAACAGGTTGCCCAAGGAAGTTGTGGATGCCCCCTCCCTGGAAGTGTTGAAGGCCAGGTTGGATGAGGCTTTGAGCAACCTGGTCTAGTGGAAGGTGTCCCTGCTGCTGGCAGGGGGGTTGGAACTGGATGATCTTTAAGGTCCCTTCCAACCCAAAACATTCTATGATTCTGTGATTCTATGATATTGTAGTTTGTTTTAATGTTTTATTAACGGAGGGCTCTCTTTTTGAATGTCATTGCAGTTAAATGTCATGTGCAGTTCCAAGGAGCTTCTCAAACGGTGATTGGGAGAGAGCAAATAGTAGTTAATTTGCAGTATTTGTTTCAGATGAAAACTGTAACATGCTCAATTTTTTTAGGACTCTAGCAGCATTGTGAGGAATTACTTGCAGTAATCTGGCACTACTATTTACTGGGTTTATATGGGGCTGCTGAGCCCATACTGCTCTTTCCATATCCAGTCTGTAGAAGAATTGATCTTCTGCCTCCTTCATTATGACTGAGAAATATTCCAACCATCTCAAGCTTACATGTGGCCATCAGGTCAAGGGAGGGGATTCTGCCCCTCTAGTCCATTCTTGTGAGACCCCACCTGCAGTGCTGCCTCCAGTTCTGGGGTCCTCAGCACAGGAAAGACATGGACCTGTTGGAGTGGGTCCAGAGAAGGTCACAAAAATAGTCAGAGGGCTGGAGCAGCTCTGCTGTGAGGACAGGCTGAGAAAGTTGGGGCTGTTCAGCCTGGAGAAGAGAAGCTCCAGGGACACCTTATTGTGGCCTTTCAATATACAAAGGGGGTCTATAAAAAAGATGGGGACAGACATTTTAGCAGGGCCTGAAGCAATAGGACAAGGGGTGGTGGTTTTAAACTAAAAGAGGAGAGATTCAGACTAGATATAGGGAAGAAATTGTTCACACTGGGGGTGGTGAAACCCTGGCCCATGTTACCCAGAGGGAGGTGGTAAAGCCCCATCCCTGGAAACATTCAAGGTCAGGTTGGATGGGGCTCTGAGCAACCTGATTTAGTGGAAGATGTCCCTGCTCACTGCAGGGGGGTTGGACTAGATGACCTTTAAAGGTTCTTTCCAGCCCAAACCATTCTAAGATTCTATGAGACCTGGTTTTCCTTGCTGTGTTAGTCTGTCAATGCTTATTTTAACCTGCAGCTGGTGGTCCTTAATGTTGAACACATCTCATTACCAAAGTTAGCAAACTTTCAGTGTGTTTCAGCAACAGTTGTACATTTTGAGTGTGTAGAGGGAGCATGGAGAAGAAGGCAGGGGTACTTCAGTGACCTTTATTTATGGTTTCTTCAAGCAATGTGGTTCTAGTTTCAGTTCCTGTGCCTGTGCTCAGAATGGTGTTAGCATCAGGCAGGGTTTTTCCTTCTTTGTCTCTCTGGTGGCCTGGAGCAGCTCTGACAAATGAGGACTTGAAACAGATTTTGTCCCTCCGTTAATAGCAAAGGAGAATTAGCAGCACTTCTCTTAATTATCTCCTTTGGAAAAAAAAAGAGTTATACTGAAAGAAAAAGACAGAGTCTGCAAGATCAGGCCTATTTTTGATAAGAAAAAAGAAACTATAATCCTTGTCTTCAGCAAAAGCCCTGTAACTCTTATGGCAACACTGGCCTTTTGGGAACAAGCATAAAGATGTGCAGGAGAACTCGAGTGGATGAGTACATTCAGTATGGATTTTTTTTTTCCTGTGTGTGCCAGAGGATCAGCTGTTAGCCATAAAAAAGGTGAAAACACTAGGTTCTGGGTTGGTGTGCTCTAGTTTTCTTCTGTGAGGCCACTGAAGGCAGAGGAGGGATTAAATAAGTGAAAAAAAAAAAATCCAAGAAAGTTACTTTTTGTTCACTCCTCAGATTATTTTCCTTTTTCTCATTTAAGGATGAAAGAAGAAGGGAATTGCTACTGTCTCCTACTTTCTTGGTGGCAATGAAGAGAAGCTCCAGTCCAGCTTTGGACTTATTCCTGCCAATGGTTGCTATAGTATCAGACTACTTTTGCTCTTGAAGGATTAGTTATGGGGAGAGCTAAGAGAAAAGGACTCACTTTGCACTACAACGAGGCACACAGCATACAGACACCGTTCTCTTCTGTGCTACTCCTCCTTTGTAGGATCTGCCTTACCCAGCTGGACTCCATACCTCTATCTATATCAGCAGATCTGAGCTTGAGCAATGTCCTGAGATCTTCCATGCTGTGAGGTTGTTATCAGGATTCCTTTTCATGGTTTTGGCCCAAAGCAATTAATCCTCTACCCAGAAAGGTCTGGACATTTAGCACTGTCATCTGGACCAGCTGACCTCCAGGATCCTTTTATTTACTGGTAGAAATCTGTGCCGTTCGTTTAAAGTAATGTGTTATAAGGAGCAGACTATATTTTCCTCTGTTCTTTCTCCATTCTTTTGATTATGCTTTAAATTTCTTATTTTTTTCTTTGCCAGCATGTCTTCCTTTCCCGTCATCTTCCTCGCCTTTGTTCTTGGCTTGTTGCTTGCTAACACTTGTTACTATATATACAGTATTTCTGAACTGAAAAGCTTTCCTGCAGTACCTTAATTTCTTGACTAGCTAAGTGCTTTCTCTGTTCCTTAGTACCGAGTCTGACAGACACATGCCTCTGGCTTATTAATCTCGTAGAGTGAGGTTCATTATGAGTATGTGCTATTAGCAAACAGGAAAGTGCTTACTTGTAATTGCTGTTCTCCAAAGGTTACCTCGTCCGTGGATTCAGATTCATCATCATCTTTCTTCTAGAAAGTGAAAATCTGTTTTTGTTAATAAGACTGGCCCTTGTTAGGCCAAGGTCGGCAGTGGCTTTAGGGGAAGATCTACGCTGTTTTTTTTCATAGAATCACAGAATGGTTTGGGTTGGGAGGGACCTTAAAGCTCATCCAGTTCCAACCCCCCTGCCATCAGCAGGGACACCTTCCACTAGACCAGGTTGCTCAAAGCCTCATCCAACCTGGTCTTCAACACTTCCAGGGAGGAGGCATCCACAACTTCTCTGGCCATCCTGGGCCAGTGTCTCACCACCCTCACAGTAAAGAATATCTTTCTAATATCTAAGGAAGTACTCCCAGGGATTGCCTGTGGGATGGTTTTAGGGGCACCTCTGCATTCATACTGAAGACCTGAGGACTGGATTCAGAGGTCCTTGCTCCTATCCATGTTGCACCACAGATAAACCACACATGCAGATGTGATCTATCACCGCAAAATCCTGCAGGAGAACTCAGCAGCCCCATTGTACCCTATTTCCATCCCTGAGTTTTCTGTACTAAACATAACCCTCAACTCCCAGTATTTTCCTAGAGGAGCAGGGACATCTACTGTGATTCCTCCACATCCACACTGACCTTATTGCCTCTGCATGCATTGCCAAGTTAGAATGTTGTGAGTTGGAAGGGACCCACAAGGATCATTGAGTCCAAAGCTGCTTCATGCGAGGAGTGAGAAGGAAAAAAAAGGCAGCAGGGATCTCAATAGAGGTCAAAGGCAAGCAGAATTGCCATAGCAGGAGGTAGCACTGTTATGCTTCTGAGACCCAACACCAAGGGTGCTTCCAGCCTAACTTCATGCTGCAGGTGATTCTACTGGGCCCACTTCACTGACAACATCATATTTGAGTGTCAGATGTAGGATATGTAGGATATCATTGAACCCTAGAATGTTGTGAGTTGGAAGGGACCCACAAGGATCATCGAGTCCAACTCCTGTCCCTGCATAGGTCTGTTAAACCAAGAGACAAGTGATAGGACAAGAGGAAATGGGCTCCAGTTGTGGCCAGGGCAGTTGAGATGGGATGTGAGGAAGAATTTCTTTGCTGAAAGGGTTCTGAGGTATTGGAAGGGGTTGCCCAGGGCAGTGGTGGAGTCCCCATCCCTGGAGGGATTGAAGAGTCATGTAGACATAGTGCTGAGGGACATGGCTTAGTCGGGGACTTGCCAGTGTTGGGTTCAGGATTAGACTTGATGATCTTAAAGGGCTTTCCTATCGAGGCAGTTCTGGGATTCTGTGATGTACAACAGTGAAATGCAAATGGTATTTTAACATTTTCAGTTGTACTTTTTAACTCTTGGAAGCCAAGGAAGTCATAGGCAGAACTGAAATGTGAATCCCTCAACCCATCCTCTCATCATTATAAATTGCTGTGGTCTCTAGCAGAGCCATCCCAGGTTGTTCTGGAATGTATAGATGTGTGAAAGGTTGCGGAAAAAGATTATTTAAGAAACAGTACGCAATGATCTGATAAAGGATGACAACATAATTAATATCCTCAAGCAGACAGAGTAAAAGCTCTATGAGCCTTGTATTTCTCATTTCCTGACTTTTGAGTGCTTAACTGTGCATATTTAATGTTATATTAAAATAAAGGAGAGGTGCACGTTATAAGCAAATAGTCCCTTTCCTGCTACTCGAGGATATTGAATTATTTCACGGAAGATGCATTGTTTTGATGATATCTTCATGATGTGAATTGAAGTGACATCAGCCTATGATCCACATTTATAATTCTAATTTATAGTATCGTATTAGTAAATTGGGCCGTGCATCATTCTATCCAGTATCAGAGTAAGTGCTGCTTTTGACATGAGCTAAATATGAAATCTAAAGAGCGTTGTTGTGATTGGAAACAAAAAAGAGGCCAAGGCTGTTTTGCTGCAACACGCTGTTACATAGAGTAACTGGTTAGGACTGGGGAGGAAAACATGATCTGGGGACACGACCTAGAATATATTAATAACTTTGCTGCTGGGGATGTTGGAGCTCAGTTAATATAAGATTGATCTGAAATGAGGTAAAGCTGCTTAGAAACAAGATTTCCAAACATAGGGTAAGTAGTGACTTTGTAAGAAGCGGTGAGGAAGGGGCTCAGTGGGGATTATTCCTTAAGATGTCTTTGAGATGCACTAAAAATGTTTCCTCTTATAACTTCTTAAAAGAAAAAAAAGTGAATTCACAGCAGACATCCTGGGTGGAGTGTGGCTGGCTTGCTCTTTAATGTGCCTTACAGCTCCAGCACCTCAGGTGCAGAAGTCACAAGTCTGCACAGCCTTGCAGATGAGAGATCCACGTCAAATAAAATCCCAAAGCGATGCACAGCACTCAGCAGAGGTGGAGTCCCGAGGTGCTGCTGCAGATAATGGCAAGACTGTTGCTCCTGATGGCCATTGTCCTGGGCTTGCTGACAAACTTGTAAAGCTGTGTTTGGGGGTGGGAGTTATTCCCTATGCTGCAGGGAGGGCAGCTGCATGAGCACCTCTCTGCTTGAACATGGGAGAGCTGGGGGGGACCGTGAATCATAGAATTGTTTTGGTTGGAAAAGACCTTTAAGGTCAATGAGTACAATCATTAACCTCACAATGACAAGTCCGTCATTAAGCCATGTCCTTCAGCACTATGTCTACACATCTTTTAAACACCTCTAGGGAAGGTGACTCCACCACTGCCCTGGGCAACCCCTTCCAATGCCTCAGAACCCTTTCAGCAAATAAATTCTTCCTCACATCCGATCTCAACTGTGAGAGTTCCTTTGCCACAACTTGAAGCCATTTCCTCTTGTCCTGTCACTTGGTCCTTGGTTGAACAGACCCACCCCCACCTCTCTCCACCCTCCTCCAAGGGACTTGCACAGAGCCACAAGGTCTCTCCTCAGCCTCCTTTTCTCCAAGCTCAACAACCCCAGTTCCCTCAGCCACAAGGGAACTCAGCACACTTGTGCTCCAGACCCTTCCCCAGCTCCGTTCCCTTCTCTGGACACGCTCCAGCACCTCCATGTCCTTCTTGGAGTGAGGGGCCCAAAACTGATCACAGCACTTGAGGTGCCGCCTCACCAGTGCCCAGGACAGGAGGAGTATCACTGCCCTGGTCCTACTGACCACACTAATGCTGATCCAGGCCAGGATGCCCTTGGCCTTCTTGGCCACCTGGGCACACTGCTGATTTGTATTCAGCTGGCTATTGACCAACATCCCCATGAACTAAGATGGCAGCTCTGTTCCCTTTTGAATAGGTAAAGCATGCTCTCATCCTCGTGATTTCAGAGCATGAGGTCTTTTTCCTCACCTCCTGACCTTCTTTGTGTACGAAACACCCATGAAGACCCTATCAGAGTACCAACCCTTTGTTCCCAAGCAGAACACAGAAGTGCCTTGGCTGTAGGCAAAATGTGAGATAATTTTTAGGGAAATTCAGTATATACAAGGCTACTACATGTATTGTGTTGAAATTTGCACAAAGCCACATACCCACAAAAACTTATTTACATCTGCCTCCCAAGGCCACTCCATAATAAGTATTCTTAACAGATCAATAAAATACCTGGATAGGTGTGGAGAGAGGAGACTGAAATATGCACAAATGGGTTTTAATGGATATTTAAGGCATTTTCATGGTTCATGGCACTTTCTACCTGTGCAAACCTGGAATAATTGTGTTTATAGACCTAAAACAAGCAGGAATCAGATTAGAATCAGGTGTGTTTTGTGAGCAAGGAATTGCAAATTGCTTTCTACCATCATGTGGCCAATTTTCATTCAGTCAATCTGTTGCTCTGGAAGCCTGAAAATTGTATAAATTGTATAAACTGCATAAAAACACAGGAACAGATGTGTTGGGTCTGAATAAAGGTCCAACTCAAACCATGGCTCTGGTGGCATCCATCTAGATTGAATCCTCATCTAGGGTCCATGACTGTCACACCTTGGTGGCCATGGCTGGTTTACTGACGTTTTGATAATTGTATTGGAGGATGTGGTCTTTGTTATAGCTTTTCTGGAGTTCTGGTTCATGTGGTAGGAGGAAAGATGAGCCTTTCCCTCAGCCTAAACATGATCGGGTGTGGAAAAAGCATGAGTCAGTCTCCTTTGGTGTGATCAGAGAAAGCCAGGCAGTAGGCAGGTTTGGAGATAAGGTGACTAGAGCAGATGAGATCTTCAGGTTAGGAAGGGAGCCTGAGTGCCCAGGCTGCCAATCCTTCCTTTCCCAAAGGTACTAGGAGGAAAAAGATGAGCTCCAGGCAACTGGGAGTTTGTGACATTTGGGTTATCATCATTCTTTCTTCATCAAGTTGCATATCCTACTTCTTCAGGAGATGGATCACAACATGTGCTTCTGCCACACCTTGGAGAGGAAGAACAGCTTTGAGAAATTTATCACCTGCTTTCTGGCAGAGAAGAGTTCTTCTCTTGGAGGTTTGGAGCAGACTTAAGAAGGAGTGAGGGATCTTTCTCCATGGATCCAATTCACTCCAGCACTTTTCAGGCTGGAATAGGCTTTGAGGAGCCACCTGGTTGACCAGATTGGGATGGAGAGCTCTTACTCAGACCAGGTTCTCATAAGCCATCTGCTCAAGCACCCACTAGCAAATCGCAGCTATTGAGAACCTTGCTCTAGTGTCTTACTGCAAGTGTGGGTCATGCACAGTCCAGTTTTTCTGATAAAGATCAGGAACTTCCATAATCCGAGGATCTGGAGCCTGGTGCCACTCCTCAGCAGGATTTACAAAACCGCATGATGGCTGATGACATGGGATGACATGGGATAAAGAGAGATTTAGATGCCATAGGGAAATCTGACCAGACTGGAAGAGGAACATTTGCCCTGAATCCTGCTTAGATGTGGTGGTGGCCAGTAGAGGAGAAAGGAAGGTTTTAGGTTTACTTTGCTACCACAAACCTTTAAAGGTTGGTTGAGAGGCTACATTATGTGAAAAACCAAACCAAACCAAACCAAACCAAACTAAAGCAACCTATAGTGAGAGCAAAGTAAAACACCTCACTGTTAGTAACTTCCTTCCATTAAAATACAATAATAAAAATTAAACTAAAATACAAAATAATAATTAATTTTATAAAGCCATAGTTATTTTCTGGTCACTGGTAGTGTCCTGGATATTGTCTTCTGCTATATTTATACTCCTGATAAAAAGGGGAGCTGCAGCAGCTGCAAAGACTGATACCAGGTATTGAAATAATAAGGCCAAAAAGCTTATATCATGTGATATAGACTTTGGAGAAGACCTTTCTGTGAATGCGAAACGTCGAGGCTCTTGAGTCAGGACTCTTCAGTGCTATCACTACCTCTGCCAGCAGACTGTGCTATGTAGGACATTGCTGCTTGTTTTCCTTTCACGCCTAGTTTGCACCAAAATAACTCCGCTGACATCAAAGGCCTTACGTCTGAGCTGCAGAGAAGAGAGGAGGAGGAGGAGGAGGAGGAACAGACACTTCAGGTGCAGTCACACATCATAGTCAAGCAACTTGCACAACCATCTGCTATTGGAAGAGGCCATCTTGACTTCTCCTCTCTTCTCTGTCCCCTTCCACCCCTTCCTTTTCACCAGCACTCATATGAGATGCTGCTGAGCTGCTTCAGAGAACTAAACTGGCAGGATATTTTATATTCTTTCGTGGGTTAATTTTCCACTGATACAATTCCCTGGGCAAGTTGACCAGAAGGTAAGAGGAGCACCAGCACTAACCTGAGGAATCTGGGAGTGTGTGAACAAGAGTGATGGGGAGAAGTCTGAGCAGGGCTGTCCACTACAGCAACATCTGCTCCTTTGTTCAGCTGATGTTAGCACCTCAGCTTGTTTTACAGACAAATTTATTGTTAAGTAACATGATGTTTCCTGTGATGCATCTCCAAGGATGCTGAGGCTGAATTAGGTTTTATAAGTTGTAAGTTTAAAAAGTGCTTTTGCTAATACATTCTGGTGAAGGGAAACAATCTTTGGGTACATGCAGAGGAACAGTTTATCAAAAGGGAACAATTTATTATGTGTCATTTGATCCACACTGACTGACAGGGTGCAGAGTCAATTCAAATCACCTGATATTTGCTCTTGATTAAGAACCCACATATGACTCTCTCCAAGTCCCTTGGAGGAGGGTGTAGAGAGGTGGCAGTGGGTCTGTTCAACCAAGGAACAAGGGACAGGACAAGAGGAAATGGGCTCCAGTTGTGCCCAGGGCAGTTGAGATTGGATATGAGGAAGAATTTCTTTGCTGAAAGGGTTCTGAGGCATTGGAAGGGGTTGGCCAGGGCAGTGGTGGAGTCCCCATCCCTGGAGGGATTGAAGAGTCATGTAGACATAGTGCTGAGGGACATGAGTTAGTCGGGGACTTGTCAGTGTTGGGTTAATGATTGGACTCGATGATCTTAAAGGTCTTTTCCAATCCTGGCAGTTCTGGGATTCTGTGATTCTATGAATAGTGTCAAACCAACTGAACGTAACCCATTTAGCTTGAGTACACCTTCATGAATGAGGAAAACACAAAGGTATGAGTACAGCTTTTGAAAATTTGACCCAGTTAATGGGGCCAGATATGGAAGTCCTCACTCAGATCTTGACAAGCTTTTATTGTAGCAAAATGGTTGCTGGGCCAAACGTTATGGGTCTTCTTTCCTAACTGAATCCAATGGAAGTTTGCCTGAAAACCATTAAGTTCATCATTTGGCATATTGATTTCAGTGAGAGCTTTGAATGGGTAAGGTCTAAGTCTGAATTCAAGATTCAGCCCTTCATTCTTTGTTTGCAAGAATACACACTATCCAGCATTGTAAACATCACTCCTTTCTTAGAAATAAAAAGTACCATTTTTTTAAACACAGAGATTCAGAAACACCTTATGCATTCAGAGTATTAAATATTGTTACTATGATACTTCATTAAGTTTATGCTCAAAGAATCATTAGTTTGTTGAAGGGCTGGTGCATGTATCTGATCTATGAACTTACTAGTGGCTAAATAGGAAAGACTGAGGCTGCCACATTAAATTTGCTGGTGTCACAAGGAATAGAGCAGAGCAAGTAATTACAGGTGAGAGGACCAAGGTGCTCTTACAAATGTAGTTCCATTAAGACATTTTCCATCACATTCTCTTTTATAAATCTGGATGCTTTGTTGATGCAGAGCTAAATCAAGTATCTGCCATCACTACATTCTCTTCTTCCACCCCCAGCTGGCATTTCATGCAGGACATATTGCAGTTTTCTTTTTGAACAGAAGCCTTTTCTTCTTCTGGAAAAAAAAAAAAAAAAAAAAAAAGAAAAAAGAAAAAAAAAAGCCATAGGTGACATAGTTTAGCAGCATTTAACACATTAAATAGCTCTCTGAACTGCTGCAGATGGGAAAAAAAGTCCTGTATACATGTCAAAACTACAGGAAAACACATTTTCCTTTCAGAAATGAGCACTTCATCTTCCGTGCACACAATTTAAAGAGAACAGAAACTTGTGTCTAGGAAGGATTCCCTAGGTCATGTAATCTGGTTCCATGTTATTCTGGGAAACCATCTGATTGAATCTTTCCCATAAACGAATCAAGTCCCATTTAACATCTAATGAGGATCTTCTCTCAGCTATTCCCATTGGGAGGCTATTTCCTAATTTCATTTTTCCAAGAGTAAAAGATATTTATTTTATTTTATTTTATTTTAT
>NW_010290836.1:3276-8244 GCF_000700745.2 Antrostomus carolinensis | reverse complement strand
AAACCATTCTGGGATTCTATGATATGCAAGTTAGGAAAATAGAAAAAATTTCCATTTTCCAACCAGTATGTAAAATATTAAAACAAGAAGCAAGTAAACAACGTAATACTAGAGATGGCAGGAATAGTGAATGGAGAACTTCTGCAAATATTCCATTTGACCAAACTTTTCATAGCAAATTGAGTTTTTTGCTAGCACTGAACAGATACGAGAATCTGAAGACGGCATCAAAAGTTCCCTAACACCAGGTAAGTCACCAAAGCTGGATTTCTAAATACACAAAGCCACTAGAAATATTTCTACTGTATGATCTGTCACTTATCCAAAGCGAACAAAACAATTCCACTGTTTTTCCAAATATTGATATTGTCCTTTCACCACACCTCTTTACCTTCTTTCCTCTTTACCTTGTTCCTCTTTACCTTCTTTCTGAGAAGTACAGCAATCTTCATTAGCACAGCACCCTTCATCATTAGCACAGCACCCTTCAAATCAAACTCTTCCAAATATTTTATGACATACCAAATTTGTATTCTGGTTTCTGTATCAAACTCTTTATGTAAAACACATATACACACACATTTTTCAACCAGAGGACACAAACATAGCACAGAATCCCTTCATCTAGAGAATAATAAATAAAAATAATCTGGTTTTTGAAGCATTTAGAATTTCTGAATGGTAAGAGAGGCCCCAGTCAGCCAATGCACCTGCTGCTGCTGAGTTACTCCACCTGGACTGGTGTTTCTAAGCTAAAAGGAGCATAGGAAGGAATTGCCTTACAGACTACATCTGCAAAAACATCCCTTAGAATTTACTGCCCAAAACACCATTTCTGCACAGCTTTTACACTTCTTTCCATTGCATTGTGAAGATCATGGACTTTAAATGACTCAGCACTGAACACCAGCTCCATCCCTCCACACTGGTACTGGAAAGGCAAGTCTTCACAAGCAGGGGCTGCCCCAAAAGTTGCCAAAAATGATGCAAATCCTCCAGCTAGGAGAAGTTTAAGTTTTTTCCAGTCCCTGTTGTCTCCAGGTTTTTTCCCTGATGGGAAGAGCTGACTCACCTCACAGAAAGCTGCACGTCCCCAGCAGACACTGACCCAGGTTGCCCAGAGAGGTGGTAGAAGCCTCATTCCTGGAAACATTCAAGGTCAGGTCTCCCCACACCACAGGACAAAATTAACTGGACTTAAAACATCCAGAGCATATATAAGTTGGGTTTTGAGGGTTCTTCATTTTGTTGTTTTTTTTTTTTTTTTAAATATTTGCTTTGAAACCTCTGAAGCCAGATGTTTTTACAGCCTTTCAAGGAAACCTAGATGCCATCCACAAAATAAGTTCCTGAATTATACTCATGCCTTGATACACCTGAGGAAATAGAAGAATTTTCATGAGCTAAACACATACAAACTGGAGAACTGAGACCCTTTAAAAATATTTAAGGGTTGAGCACAGGTGAACGAAGTTAGACATGCATGTGGTGGGGAACTGAGGAAAGAGAAATCTCAGCTAAAATCAGACAATGATGAGCCTGGGGAGGTCAGGTGTCTACTGACCAAAAGCAAAGGCTGAGCTGACGACTCAGTGTGCAAATTGAGAAAAACTTAATTACTGTGGTAAATTACTCGACAAAAAACAATTTTCTCATGAAAAACATAAGAATCAACAATACCAGCAGCAGGGCTGAGTAGAGGAAGTGTCTCCAGGCTTCTCCCAGTTTTTCATAGATCATAGAATCACAGAATGGTTTGGATTGGAAGGGACCTTAAAGCTCATCCAGTCCCAACCCCCCTGCCAGCAGCAGGGACACCTTCCACTAGACCAGGTTGCTCAAAGCCTCATCCAACCTGGCCAAGAACACTTCCAGGGAGGAGCAGCCACAGCTTCCTTGGACAACCTGTTCCAGTGTCTGACCACCCTCACAGTGAAGAACTTCTTCCTAATATCTCATCTAAACCTCCCCTCTTTCAGTTTAAACCCATTTCCCCTTGTTTTGTCATTAACTGCCCTTATGAAAAGTCCTTCCCCAGCTTTCTTTTTCACTTTTTTCTTTTTTTCTTTCTTTTTTTACTATTATAACTCAGGAAACCAAAACCCAAACCCTTCCTTTGTTTCGTGTCCATCTGGGAAAGGCTTCTGTTAAATCACCAGACAACAAATCCTTTCCCAGATCAGGACAAAGCTCTGTCTGGCTTTGTACGCTGTCTCACAGCAACGGACAGAACACGGCAGAAAAAAATCAGACTCGGGTTTTAAAATAATTCTCCCGGAGAGTTCCCTTTGCAGAGGGGGGGCCGTGCCCAGGTCGCTGTGTTCCAGCCATCAGCTTGCACAGCCCCTTTTTAAATCTGTTTATTCTTTTTGACAATGAACTGCATGACTTAACTGAGCTCTGCTGGCAACACCAGTGTCCCCCTTTTTATTTGCTTTCGATTTGCTATCTCACATTTTCATTGTTTTTTCCTTACCTTGGGATCCCTAAATCAACTTTCTCTGCCTATTGATGCCTTTACAAACCCTCAGTTTATCCTTCTTTGCTTACTGCTTTACCAAGCAGTATAATTATTTCATTTAAGTCTCTCCTCACAGAGAGGCCAAAGAGTATCTGAAACCACCCCTGCCACCAGCTTCACTCAATGAAACCAAGCTTGGTTTGAATCTAGCACAAAAAAAAAACCAACCCAAAAAACAAACCAAATCCTCTGGACAAAAAAAACCCAAAACAAAATAAAACAAAACAAACAAACAAACAAAAAAAACCCAAACCCCAAAAAAATGAAACCTTTTGTCCTTCAAGGACATAAATTCATATGCATCCAGCCAAGCAAAAGAGGCTGCTTTAACTTTTAGCAGATTTGAAAATTTGAAAGATTGTATCTTTCAAAATCTTGAAACCAAAGGTAACCTTCAATTCTCTGCAGGTTTGGACACCTTGGACACCGGGGTAATTTCCAAAGGAGCTGTATACACGTCACACTTTTGGAAGGAGGAATCTGTATGTGCCTCATGATGCTTCAGTTAACTCTATTTTAGCTCTATTTAATAGTTACAACTAAGGAGGAGCAGTGATTCAGCAGTTTTGCTTGTTGACTTACTGAAGCAGATTTCAAATATTTTTTTAAGTGGACTTTTTAATTATTATTTTAAAAAAAAAAAAATCTATCAAAAATAGCTTTACCTCCAAGCACAAGAATTAACAGCTCATCTCTTCAATGACCATCTTGGTGCACGCGGGGATAACAGAACTGACATGAAGCACGGCCACGAAGAATAAAAATGCTATTTTTCCAGCATTCTGCCTGCAGACATTTTTCATCATCTGTCAGCAGAGATAGGCCTCCTTTGGAAATGAAAACAAACCCCTCAGAAGGGCTTATGAGAAGTGCTGAGGTCTTTGGTGGAGTGGAGAATAGAAAGCACAACATTCAAGATAAAGAAAAGGCGGGGGGGTGGGGGGGAAGCAGATCCCAATAGATTTCAAAGCATTCAATTTATTTAACCATTCAGCAGAGGCACTGCTCAGGGACTGCTGCACAAATAAGCGTGGCAACACTCAGAAGATAGAAGGACTCTTCACCTACCCTTTTTTGGGTTGTTTTTTTCACCCCAAACATTCATCTTCCTCGCTTATACTCCTATCACATCAGCTGCATTTGGTTTTGAGTAACCAGCAACACTGCAAACGTAATGATACTGGTTTGCAGACGTGCAGAGCCAGGCAAGCTCCTCCAAGGAGGGCAACGGGGTCCAACACCCCTGACCCAGGTCACCCCCTGCACATCGATCTGCATCCCACCATCCCAGGCTGAGCTCGGATGGGAACATCCCCAAAACACTGGCCCAGGTTGGCCAGAGAAGCTGTGGCTGCTCCTCCCTGGAAGTGTTGAAGGTCAGGTTGGATGAGGCTTTGAGCAACCTGGTCTAGTGGAAGGTGTCCCTGCTGCTGGCAGGGGGGTTGGGACTGGATGAGCTTTAAGATCCCTTCCAATCCAAACCAGTCTGGGATTCTATGAAAAAAAACCCCACCCACCCCCAAAAAAACCAACAAGGAAGTTATTCAATACTGTATGACAACTTTTTGTTTAAAACAACAATTAAAAAATCAACAAAAACTAGTACTCTGTCACAAACATGATGAGTAACCAACTGCAGTTGAAAACCTGAGGTTCTCTTGTGTGAAACTATATTAATGCCCAGGATATATGAATCAATGCCCAGGGAGGAGCAGCCACAGCTTCTCTGGACAACCTGTTCCAGTGTCTCACCATCCTCACAGACAAGAATTTCTTTCATATCTCATCTCCATCTCCCCTCTGCCAGTTTCAAACCATCACTCCAAAGCCATTTCCTACTGCTAACCAATATTCAGGGGATAAAGCTCACAGAAGCAGTTGTTGTTGGCCACTGAACACTGCTCTTCAGTCATAAAGCAGAACATGTTGAGTCCTTGCTAGCAGGACCTGCCCTGGAGATGGTCCATGGCACACATGGAAAGCCTCCAATCTCCAACACAAAATGTACACTTCTACACTTCTCCCTGGAAGTGTTCTCGGCCAGGCTGGATGAGGCTTTGAGCAACCTGATCTAGCGGAAGGTGTCCCTGCTGATGGCAGGGGGGCTGGGACTGGATGAGCTTTAAGGTCCCTTACAATCCAAACCATTCTATGATTCTATGTCCAGTTGGGGGATTTCATTCTAGTTTGTCATTAAATTACTTGTATAACATTTCAGTTCAAAGCATTCTTTTTATTGCTTATTTTATCTTCTTTCATTTTTCCTTTAAATAAGGCAGATAAAGGTATCAACTCCATCTTCCCAACGGTTCTAGTTGAGCAACCAGTTAGGAGCTGTGTAGGCTGATCCATGCTGCCAGTAATGGTGATACACAGCAGCATTTATCCAAAATTCAGGAAAAGCCATGCTCTGACTTCAGAAAGCAAAGCACATTGAAGCCAAGGAA
>NW_010290836.1:662-3257 GCF_000700745.2 Antrostomus carolinensis | reverse complement strand
CAGCATGTCCAATTTCAGTCACCAGGAGTAGCCCTGACCTGGTGTGACAGATCATAACCCCCAACACCACCATGGACCCATCACCGCCATGGACCCACCACCAATATTTCATATTTCTGTGTTCCTCACTATCTGAATTGTGGCTTTTCCTCAACTTTAGACACCTTTACTAACCTTCACTATCCTGCTACACGGAAACCTGGGGGTTTTTTGTTGTGTGTTTGGGGTTTTTGGGGTTTGTTTTTTTTTTTAATCTGAACCCTGAGAAATAATTCTCTCTCAGTTGCATCTCCACAGCGGATATAAAAATCTCAATATAATCCTAATATTTTATCACAAATAATTTGTTGTCATGCACAGAACCCAATAAACTAAAGGATCAATTCAGAGTCCTCTGCCATTGACATGATGTATCTCTGCTGCTCAGAACTGTACACACACTGATCTTAATCCAGAACACACAGAATTCTGGTTTTAATTATACGGTAGCAATAAATCTTGTAAAGTTGTCATAAACTTCATTAAATAGATCATTTGCTTCACAGTATTTCTCAATCTAAGAGTTCCATGATTCTGAAAAAAAAAAAAATGAATGTTGCTTTCCAACATTAAAAGGCCCAGAATTCATTGTCACTTCTGTCATAAATACACTTTTGTTTAGCATTTCTACTCCACGTGTTGCCTAGGGACATACCAGCCCACACTGACTCTGCCACTGAGAGTCTTGAGGTAGAATGAACTGAAGAGGGACAGGAGGTCTGGAGTGGGAGAAAAAACTGAACACTGGGTTGTTCAAAAACTGCCATTTAGGATGGGTGTAAAACTATCATTTAGCCAGCTGAACATGAGTCAGCAGAGTGCCCAGGTGGCCAAGAAGGCCAAGGGCATCCTGGCCTGGATCAGCACCAGTGTGGCCAGTAGGAGCAGGGCAGTTCTCTTCCCCCTGCACTGGGAATCACTGGTGAGGCCGCAGCTGGAGTGCTGGGTTCAGTGTTGGGCCCCTGACTCCAAGAAGGACATGGAGGTGCTGGAGCGTGTCCAGAGAAGGGCAACGGAGCTGGGGAAGGGTCTGGAGCACAAGTGTGCTGAGTTCCCTTGTGGCTGAGGGAACTGAGGGTGTTGAGCCTGGAGAAAAGGAGGCTGAGGGGAGACCTTGTGGCTCTGTGCAAGTCCCTTGGAGGAGGGTGGAGAGAGGTGGGGGTGGGTCTGTTCAACCAAGGGACAAGGGACAAGGGACAGGACAAGAGGAAATGGGCTCCAGTTGTGGCCAGGGCAGTTGAGATGGGATGTGAGGAAGAATTTCTTTGCTGAAAGGGTTCTGAGGCATTGGAAGGGGTTGCCCAGGGCAGTGGTGGAGTCCCCATCCCTGGAGGGATTGAAGAGTCGTGTAGACATAGTGCTGAGGGACATGGGTTAGTCATAGGGGACTGGTCAGTGTTGGGTTCATGGTTGGACTCAAGGAGCTTAAAGGGCTTTTCCAATCCAGGTCATGCTGGGATGCTGTGAAAGCAGCAAGCTAAGAGGAGAGTATGGATTGCCACCAGGTCTACAGCCTCCAAGGACACTCATTACTCCCCTACAACCAGGTTATGCTTCGTGCAAAATTATACATTAGTCTAATTAGTCGCTTCCTAGCATGAGGTAAGGTGATCACACAGGAAGATTTGGTAAGGAGCAAGAAAAAATACAAAAGAGCCAGATACTGAAAACAACCTTGAAAGAAATTATCTCGTTTCTAATTAAAGGAGAAATGCAAATAGGTTCCTGGCTGTGCGTTACAATTTTAGCACAGCTTATTATTCAGAAATAGGGGAAAAAAAACGGTAAAGACTAATATAAACAGCTCCAGAATTTGTACTCGAGTGCAGGAATGGCAGAGGAGGCTGTCAGAGGGGAGCAGAGCATCGCGGCACCGAGGGGATGCTGAGCAGAACCAGAGGAGGGAACGAACCCTCAGGACACCTCCTGGAGAATGTCCACAGGCAGAAAACATCACCAGCAATTCCCATGCATGAATTAACAAGGAGGTCTCAGGGCCAAGCTGATGTGAACTGACATCTGATTTGGTCTTTAATGACCACAGGATGATCTCTAGGGTAACAGGGCTTTTTCAATTTGCAGGTATTAAATTCTGCAGGTTTTACCATTTGCATCAAATTTGAAACATCTGCTTTCCAGCTACACGTACCCATCTGAACCTATTAAAAAACTGTCTAATGATGAGGAAAAAGCAGATTATCTTTTTCAGAACAGTAACACAGCCCACCTTTGACTGACTTAATCCATAATTTCCCATCTCCATACTCAGCCAAGTGACCAGTCTGCCTAAAAAGTGACAAGTAAAATAAGCCAATGCAGATGAAACATCTGCTTTCCAGCTACACGTACCCATCTGAACCTATTAAAAAACTGTCTAATGATGAGGAAAAAGCAGATTATCTTTTTCAGAACAGTAACACAGCCCACCTTTGACTGACTTAATCCATAATTTCCCATCTCCATACTCAGCCAAGTGACCAGTCTGCCTAAAAAGTGACAAGTAAAATAAGCCAATGCAGATTACATCCTGAAGACACGGGGAAAGAGGAGAAGAAG
>NW_010290836.1:0-204 GCF_000700745.2 Antrostomus carolinensis | reverse complement strand
GAAAGAGAAATATAACCAGAAAAAATGAGCAGTCTGAGCTTTAACTGGGAAGTCTCCTAACAGCAAAGTAACTGGGAAATTCAAACTGGTACATGAACACCATGATGAGTTGGCTTTCCAAACCCAAAGCAACCTACCCTTAGAAGGGAAGCACACACGTGATGCCTGTGGTAGAGAAAGTTTTAATTTATAGACAGGAAAACA